>NC_056523.1:174394108-174398673 GCF_019175285.1 Sceloporus undulatus | reverse complement strand
CAGGTTGCCGATGCCTGGCTTAAACTGAAGTCATTTAGAGCTATATAGCTCACAACCAGAATCATTCAGATGCAGATGGACAACAACTCCATCTCTGAACATTGCCTACAACACTGCACACAACCTGGTAAGTAACCTCTTAGAAGAAGGGCTAAGAGGACAGCTCTTCTTTCATTCACATCTCAGACTCACCCAGTGAATTTATGTGGTACTAGGTTCAGAAGAGGCAACAGAAGTATCATTTCACATAAAGTATGGGTAATTTGTTTTTCTGAATGAGACTTACCCCTAGATTAGTGTGTATAGCTAGATGGGAGAATCTTAAATCTTCCAGATTTCACTAGACTACATACAACTCTTGCAAGCTCTGCCCACCAAAACCAATTATCATGGCTAAAGGAAAATGTAGTCCATCAATATCTGGAAGGCCCTACAGGTTCCCTGTTCCTGGTGTCTTGTATCCTTAAAAGTAACCACTGGTAAATAACCTGTAGCATCCCAGATATGTTTGAGCTATAATTCCTATCATCTCTGACTACTGGAAATGTTGCCAGGGAAGGGGCGATAAGAGTTGAGTGTCACTGACAGTAGGTTCACCACTCTCAAATGAGACAAATTTATGGGGGACAGATCTGCAGCTAAACAACACCTCTGCATTCAGAAGCCATGTATCTGTGAATATCTGCCACTGCTGCTGTCAAACAAATTGTTCTTGGCCGGTTCTCTCACACCTGAAGTTGTATTGTTATGGTCACTGAACATTGGGTGTGCTCAATTCATGACTGCACAACCAGAGTTTCACATGTGAAAGCACTGAAAAAGTGGTTGAGCTTCTTAAACAATTGCACATTGAAAGGTAACTTCCTGACCCTAACCTTTTTTGCTGCTTCTGTGCAGTCCACAGTTACCACTGTGCAATGGGAGTGTGCCTCACTGTAATATCAGATATGCAATCAATTGCACAACATAACCATCCACTGAAAGAGCAGCACAGCACTGTCAGCATGTAGAACTGCAGAAGGCGATTTACACTACAGAACTCAGTTGTACAGAGCCAGCATGGTGTTGTGGCTGGAGTGTTGGACTATGACTCCAAGAGAACCTGGTTCAAATCCTTGCTCAGCCATGGAAACCCACTGGGTGACCCAGGGCATACTCTCAGAGGGCAATGGCAACCCCCTTCTCAATAAATCTTGCTAGGGATAGGATCTCTAAACATCAGAGTTGACTTGAAGGCGCATAATAAACAAAACCACCCACACATAAAGGTTTGAGCTTTGGAATAGACAAGAGGCTCCACTAATGGTGATACTTACTCAAACGTGGTGATTCTGGATGGTCCAATTGAATGGTATGGGGTTGGACTTGGCTGTTTGAGGAACGGTAAGGGGATGGTTCCAAATTGAGGCAGAATTCAAAGTGAAGTGGGGACACCATGAATTCTAGCCAGCCTGAGGAAACAAGGGAAATCTGGGTGCTTATATAGGCTACAAATCGCCTGAGACAAAGATACATCAATGGACCAAATCTGCATGGAAAAGATCATTCGAGATAGGGGTATCAAAGGTGGGAATGGGATTGCAATGGCGACTCTCCGGCTTGGGTGCAAAACATCCTGTCTCAGAGGTGTGAATCTTCCCTTGATTGCAGCTCTCAAACTGATTGGATTTGCTTCTACATGGTCTCTCACCTTTGGGCTCATGGCTACCTCACCTACATAACCAGATAGGATAAGCTCCATGGCTACATGCAGTCAGAGTACATTCTGGGCCATAGATGGGACACACACACACACACACACACACACACACTCACCAAAATTGGAAGGTGTCCAGTACTCATAACAGTTCTATGTTCAAAGTTTTTGGCCTTTTAAAAAAAAAGATTTTGTACATGCTCTGCGAGCATCACCTGACAATGGCCAGAGGACCAATCTGAGGGTTTCTTGATGTCCTAATAGTCCCACAAGTAACCCTCAACCACCACCATCTCCACCTCCTTCTCTAGAAAAACATAACTAGAAAAATATAATTAGGAATCCAGTCTCATGCCACACACTGTCCTTCAGCGACACTCAGAATCTTTCACTAGAGGCAGCCAACTCACTCTGCCTAATGGCAGGGCCAGCCCTGGGTGGCAGTTTGCTGTGGGTGAAACCAAGCCAGATGGACCAGCTGTCTGATGACTTATGGCATGTGGCACATTGCAGGAGAAGATGGATGGATAGCATAATCTAGGCTGCCACAAGAAGGAAAGGCATGTCTGCTTTCATGGTACACTGTTCAGATACCGACTGGCAAACATCAGCCCCATTCTTTCTCTTTCCCCTTCTCCTCCTGCTTTCTCCTTTGTAAGCCATAGCCATGGGGCTCAAAATGGAATGAGCAACACTGGTCAAAACTGGTAGTGCCTTTGCTTTCCTCTGCAGCTAATTTCAACACATACACAAGCCTTGCCAGCAAAGTCTGCCTCCAGCTCCCCAAATATCAGCTCATCAGCATCAACCTGACAGATGGAGAGCTGTTACTATTGGCTGCTGAAGGCACATGCAAACATTTCTCTTATCAGCACCCAAAAACATGGCCTGCAAATAATGCATTCTGGATTGGGAGGGGGAACAAGGGGAAATTCACCGGCTGCTTATTTATGGGAAGGAATTATTCCATTTAAGATAGCAAGGGAGGAAAGGCTTAGCTGCCACTCCAGGGATTGGAATTGACTAGTAGTTAGTGCTTCCATTGACATTAAGGACTAAGAGATTCTCTCTCTAATCTCACAGATTTTCCCTACATTCTCCAGACTGCATAACATGGACTAGAGGCCCTGTTCTCACCTTTAGGAAAGCTAAAAAGAGAAATAGGGGTGAAAAGTAGCAAGAGAACCACAAATATTAGGCTAACCTGTTTGTTTGTTTGTTTGTTTGTTCATTAGCTGAATGAATTTGCAATCTGCCTTTCAAGGTTAAACTTTCCCAAGATAGTTGACAAAGGTCAGTGGAAGCCATATAGCAGAAGGCAAACATTACAACAAACCCAACCAATTTACAATTAGAAATAGGTGAAAATTTTGTTTGATCTGTTTTGTTACTTGTGGGTTTTTTATTATTATTAATAAAAGCATGCCTAAATTCACATTTCCACTCTTCAAAAAAAAAAAATTGATGGAAAGAACGTGAAACTGAAAATAATGGAATGTAGGAAAATGCAAAAACAACAGATGGCCCATCCAGGCATAGAGCTTCAAAAGCTTAAAAATCTTGGTCTGTATCCATGTGTATTCATCCATGCTTCTGGTACTGAATTAGAACTGACGCTTCTCTTTTCTTTCTGGGAAGCGTCTTATTTTCAATAGATACATGACAAGAAGATACATGATCTTCTTCACTCTGGGAATTGATATATCTGTTTAACCAGGTAATATGACAGACAATTGCATTTGGCGTTTTAACAAAACTCAAGAAATTTCTGAAAATTGCAAATTTTAGAAAGGATTTGAGGTCTAAAAGTTAAAATGTAAGAGAAAACAAAACTGAAATATTTCTCTACCCCCACACTCTTATGGAAGTAAGTCCCATTTAATTCAATTAAACTTATTGCTAAATAGGCATGTATAGAATTGAACTGCTGAAAACAGAGCAATTAAAACCTGAAACTGCCATGAAACCAGGTCTTTTTAAAGACTTCTGCCTAGAGGATTCTGAGAGTTGCCATTATAAAAAGGAACATTTCTAACCTCTGTATAAAGCTATTAATCAAACTCTAACAGAGAAAAAAGCTATCATGGAAAAGCTGTACAGTCAGTCCTTCATATCCATGTATTCCACACCTATGGATTCAGCCATCCATGGCTTGAAAATATTCCTAATAATAATAATAATAATAATAATGCAATTATTATATGCAATAACAATAATGGGCAGATTATAGTAATTCAGAAAGTAAATCTTGATTTCACCATTTTATATAAGGGGCACCATTTTACTACACAACTGTATATAATGCGACATGAGCATCTTTGGATTTTGGTAACCACGGGGGATCATGGAACCAAACTGCAGCAGATACCAAGGCCCAACTTGTTATACCCAAGGTGTTGGTTATCACCTATAAAGCCCTAAATGGCTTGGGCCCAGGGTACTTGGAGGACCGCCTCTCCCCATACAATCCGCCCCGCACTCTCAGGTCGGGTGAAAGACATCTTTTAAGAGTTCCAGACGCTCGATATGTATCAGCTCAGAGGGCTTTCTCTATTTCAGCCCCTCAGCTCTGGAACTCCCTCCCCAATGAGCTCCGTACTTTCACCTCCCTCGATGCTTTCAAGAAGAACTTGAAGACTTTTTTGTTCCGCCAGGCTTCCCCCCCCCCCCCCCCCGTGAGCCTTGTGGTCATTCTCTTCCCCTTGGCAATGTTTTTGTGTATTCCATTCTACACATCCACTTGTATAGGGTGTTGTTGGTTTTTACTGTTCTTAATTGTTAACTTTGTATTATTGTCATGCTGATGTTTTAATTGTCTTACTCTTTGATGTACACTGCTGTGATCGCTGGAATAGCGATATAGAAATAA
>NC_056523.1:174382283-174394098 GCF_019175285.1 Sceloporus undulatus | reverse complement strand
ATTATTATTATTATTATTATTATTATTATTATTATTATTATTATTATTATCTATATGCAAGCCTCTAAAAATATACCAAGGCCCCACTGTATATACTTCCCAGGGGAATGAGTTCCAAAAGTCTTAATGTTTTGTTATGAGCATCAGCCTGATAAAAGTTGCCAGCCTACAACCCAAAATATGAGGAAAGCTGCACTAGTTTTGATGCTTAATATATCATGCTCAATGATCTCAACAGGAGGTGCTCTTAGTAATATCATCAGAGCTGCCTCACCTGTCATCACAAGGGGATCATCATTAGGCCTCAGTTTGGGGTCTGAAATCCCAGACCCTAGTGTAATCCTGAAGTGGCAATCCTAATTCCAGTCCCTTGCACATTTGCTGGGTGATCTAGAATCAGTCACTAAACCTTTGGTCTATCCTGCTTCACATATCTATTGTAAAAATAAAAACCAGAAAGAGGATGCAGATAAGCTGCTTTCAGATCTTTTGGGAAGGATGGGCTGCTTGTCAGAGTGGGCAGAATTGCAGTCCTATATATTTCCCCTACATTACCTTCACAACAACCCTGAGAGATGGAGGATGGCCCACTGTCACCCTATAATGGAGCTTCATATCTGAGCAGGAGGATGAACCTGGGAATATGTTTGGGTTTATTTTGCTTTAAGTCCTTTATGAATTGTAGCTCCCCAGTTTCCTTCATCCCTACATACACACACACACTTAATAACTTGACTGTTGTATTTCAGAAAATGTTTCCATTCATTTTAAAACAATAAAAGTGTCTTTTTATCCTTTTTGGCTGATATTGCTAGTGTGACCTTATCTAGGTGGGAAAAGCTGGACTACAAAAGTGTTCACTCTGACCAACACCATCCCCCCCCCTCCCGTTAGACTATTACATTGTATTATGTGTGGATTTTGCTTTTTAAAAGACAGGCAAAAGGAAGTACTTTTTAACACACTTGTGAAATCCACTTCCATAAGATGTAGTGATAACTGCCAACTTGGACAGCTATAAAAGGGAGAATTAGATAAATGCATGGAGGAGACAGCTATTAATGGCTACTAGTCAGGATGGTTATATGCTGATGCCAGCATGAAAGGCCATATGCTTCTAAATATGCTGAAGTGGTTCTCCTATCTGGGCAGCTATGCACCTAATTTCACAACATACCTTCCAACCATAAGAGTAGTATATAGGATATATTCCCAGACTCACCATGGAAAAGCAAACCTGTGGATAATTGCAAACCCTATTGAAATGAATGACTTCCAGAGGAAATTGACCATAGAATCATACCAGAGGACCTAGAGATTCCTAGAGAGAACACCTAGTCAGCTTCTACTGGAAGCATACCATAGAAATGTGTTGGAGGAGCCAGTGTAGTGTAGCAGTTTGAGCGCTGGACTACAGCTCAAGAGAACAGGGTTCAATTTCCCACTGGAGCATAAAACCCATTGGGTGACCTTGGACGAGTCACACTTTCGTAGCCTTAGAGGATGGCAATGGCAAACTCCCTCTGAAGAAACTCGCAAAGAAAACCTTATGATAGGCTCACCTTAGGGTCATCATAAATCAAAAATTACTTGGAGACACACAACAACAACAGCCTGGAAAATGCCTAGAGAGAACACGTTTTGTGGATGTAAGTGAAACCATGATGCCAGTCTGGTGAATATGGAGGGTCATACTGTACTTAGGTTTGCAAGGAAGAAGGTTGGATAGCAAATTAGATGAGCCATCCCCTTATGCCAGAGAGCAGCAGTTACTATGGTAAATGCCAAATGATGGAAAACACAAGTAGGAGAAAAATCCAGGGGTAGCTGTGTTGGCCCTGCAGCCATCAACAATGTTGCTCTTGCCCTGCCTATGGGCTCCCAATAGGTATCTGGTTGGCCACTGAGAGTCCAATGGTCAAGACAAAATAGCTTCCCACCCCACCCCAGCATGCCCGGATGCTACTTACTTGGTTTTAGATATGCAAGAGCAACCAAAGAGCTCCAAGACACACCCTGTGGGCAAGGATGAAACTGTACAAGGATGAAACAAGGATGTCTGATATCTATTCCGCCTTCCATTCGCCCTGCTACCCCAAAAGATCTGGAGAGCATGCCTAACCATTCGCCAAACCTTTCCCTGCTCTTATGTAATGCCAGGTCAGTGAAGAATAAGTCCCGTATCATCTATGACTTACTGATAGATCACAATGCTGACCTGGCATGTATCACAGAGACCTGGCGTAGAGCAGATAGCTCTGTAACCTGGGCTCAGGCCCTTCCGGCCGGGTACTCTGTCAATGAGCAGATAAGGGGAAGCGAGCAGGGGGGAGGCGTAGCCATAATCCATAAAAACAATCTCACTTTAACCAGGATACCTATCCGTGCATTAAACCACATTGAATGCATTTACCTTCGCTTGAAGACCAGGGAGAGTTTGGGGATTCTGTTGGTCTATCGCCCACCCCGTAACGTAACAGACTCCCTAACTGAGCTGACACAACTAGTCTCAGAGCTGATGTTGGAATCGCCTAGGCTGTTAGTCCTGGGTGACCTCAACATCCCTCTCAAGGGTGATTTGACTAATCTTACTGGTGCGGCTCGGGAATTCATGGGTTTCATGACAAACATGGGCCTCTCCCCGATAGTCTCTGAGCCCACGCATTCTGCAGGTCATACTCTTGATGTGGTCTTCTGTACCGAACAGGCATATCCATGGGCAGAAATAACTAGTATCTCCGCATTATCATGGACGGATCATTTCCTGGTTAAGGTTGGTCTGGAGACTACTATTCCTCCCTCTAGGGGTGGAGGACCAATTAAAATGGTCCGCCCTCGAAGGCTGATGGAACCCATTAGGTTCCAAGAAGCCCTAGGGGGTTCTATGGTTGGCAGTGCTAGTGACTCTGTTGAAGTTCTGGTTAATTTATGGAATAACAACATCACCAGAGCTATAGACATGATCGCTCCCAAGCGTCCTTTCCAACCCAGTAAAAACCGTAACCCTTGGTACACTGAAGAGCTTAAACAAATGAAGCGGGTTGGACAACGACTAGAGAAGCGTTGGCTGAAATCTCAACTCATATCTGATAAGATACTTCATAGGACTTTTCTTAGGTCCTATCAAATGGCGATAGATGCAGCCAAGAAATCTTTCTATTCTGCATCTATCGCGTCTGTGAAATCTCGTCCAGCTGAGCTGTTCAGGGTGGTAAGGAGTTTAACACAACTGCCTCCCACCCAGAACCCTCTATTAGAGTCAACCATAGCTTACTGTAATGCTTTTAATGATTATTTCACAGATAAAATCTCTCGGATAAGAGCTGATTTGGATGCCAACTTTAAGTCAGAAGCAATGAGAGAGGCATCCAACGCCTCCGCCATTACTGTTAGACTGGATCAATTTGAGTTGGTAAGTACTGAGGACGTGGACAAGCTCCTTAGTAGTCTGAAAAAAACCGACTTGCCCTCTTGACCCTTGCCCATCCTGGCTGGCTGTCCAGGGGGGTGATATAGTCAAGCTGATGCTGAAAAATATAATCAATGCATCCTTCAGGGAGGGTACCCTGCCTTCTTGTCTTAAGGAGGCAGTGGTCAGACCACTCTTAAAAAAGCCCTCCCTGGACCCTCTGGATAGAAATAACTATAGGCCAGTCTCGTTGTTACCATTCTTGAGCAAGGTGATTGAGAGGGCGGTCGCCAATCAACTACAGGCAGTCTTGGATGAAGCTGATTATCTGGACCCATTTCAAACCGGATTCAGGGCAGGATACGGAGTTGAGACGGCCTTGGTCGCCTTAGTTGATGATCTCCGTCTAGGCATCGACAGGGGAAGTGTGACCCTGCTGGTGCTCTTAGACCTCTCAGCGGCCTTCGATACCATCGACCATGGTATCCTTCTGGAATGCCTGAGAGAGTTAGGTATCGGAGGCACTGTTCTATAGTGGTTCCGGTCCTACCTCTCGGGCAGATTCCAGATGGTGGCGCTAGGAGACAGTTGCTCTTCTAAAAGAGAGATAAAATTTGGTGTACCCCAGGGCGCAATATTGTCTCCTATGCTGTTTAACATTTACATGAAGCCGCTGGGAAAAATCATCCGGAGACATGGGGCAGGATGTTATCAGTACGCTGATGACACCCAAATATATTTCTCTATGTCTCAGACTGATGCAGTGACTAAGGATGGCATCTCTCCTCTGAATGCCTGTCTTGGGGCGGTAATGGACTGGATGAGGGAAAACCGACTCAAGCTGAATCCAGGTAAGACGGAGGTACTTGTTATAGGAAACCCAAGCCCAGGTATGGAATTATGTCAGCCAGTTCTGGATGGGGTCACACTTCCCCTGAAAGACTCTGTCCGCAGCTTAGGGGTGCTCCTTGACTCGTCGCTTCACCTGACAGCTCAGGTAGATGCGACAGTCAGGAGCACTTGTTATCAGCTTCGGCTGATACGCCAGCTGCGCCCCTTCCTGGAGCAGGGAGACCTTGAAACAGTTGTACATGCGCTGGTCACCTCTCGATTGGACTTCTGTAATGCGCTGTACATGGGGCTACCCTTGTGCCAAGTTCAGAAACTTCAACTTGTACAAAATATGGCAGCCAGGTTAATTACAGGTACTCGTCGTACCGATCACATAACACCGGTTTTGAAATCCCTTCACTGGCTGCCAATTAGTTTCCGGGCAAGGTACAAGGTGTTGGTGATTACCTTCAAAGCCCTACATGGCTTTGGTCCAGAATACTTAAGAGATCGCCTACTTCCATACTGTCCGTCCCGCACTCTAAGGTCCTCGGGGAAGAATCTACTTCAGCCAATAAAATCTAGGCTAAGTTCAGTCACCCAGAGGGCCTTTTCCATCGCAGCTCCGAAGCTATGGAATGACCTGCCGAAGGAGATCCGTGACATTTCTACTCTTACAGCCTTTAAGAAGGCTCTTAAGACGGATCTCTTCTGGCAGGCCTTCCCTACCTAGTTCTACTCCCCATTTACTGTGACTTATGTCACTCTGTCCACCAATTCTTCTCTTAAATTTAATGAGAAGAATTAAATTAAAATTAATTAAAATAAAATCCTTGCCTCAAGAAGAAGAGCCCTCCCTCCATGACATCATTATCAGACCTGAGAGGGAGTGAAAAAGAGAGGCCCAACTTCCATCAGGCCTAACTGTGAATGTACTCACTTTGCTCTCTTTAATTCTATTGTATTTTATTTATTTATTGTATTTTATTTTCTTTATTTTTACTGTTGTAACCCGCCTGGATTCCTTGTGATTGGGCGGGCTATAAATAAATTATTATTATTATTATTATTATTATTATTATTATTATTATTACTTGAAGGCTTCTGGCTGCCTGTGAGCATCTGGCAGTAAAGGCACTGCACAGGGAAATACAGGTTATCTCCTTCCCTACCAATTTTAAATGTACTTGCAGTGGCATAATCCCTGTTTATGCTAGTGTAATCCATTTAGAGGTTTCCAGCCAGCATATCAAACCAGGGAAACCTATGTTCAAATCCACACTCAGCCATAAAGCTCACTGGATAACCTTGAGTCACTACTGTCTCTAGGCCTAATTTATGTCAGAGGGCTGTTGAGTGAATACAAAGAGGAAAGAGAGAGAACTACATACACTGCCTTGAGCTCTTTGGAACAGATCTGCAAGGTAATAAGGGCCCATGGATGACCCTCCAGATGTTGTTGAAAGCAATTGCCATGACCTCTCACCACTGGCTACACTGGTTAAGGTTTGTGGGAGTTCTGGATGCATTTACAGTCCTAACCCAAGGCTTGCTGCAATGAATAAAACATATGAGACTTGTGGGAGTTGGGCATTTCATCCTGGTGAAGAGAAGACCGAGGGGTGACATGACTGCTTTCTTTAAACATCTAAAATATCTAAAAGGCAGTGGCATACCTAGTATATTTGACACCCAGTGCATATCATTTTTAATATGCCCCTTCTCTCTTCAAGAGCCTTTTCTGAGTCTGGCAGAGCAACTGGCTGCATGGCAAAGGGAAGAGGCTCCCTTTACCACCCTGCTGGCAGATGCAGAAGGCACCCCCCTCTGAGGTGTCATCCAGTGTGGCCCTTTGCACCCTTCTAGTGATTTCTCTGCTAAAGGGCTGTGACAGAGAGGAGGTTGCAAGTTTGTTCGCTGCTGCCTCCAAAGGTAGGACCAAATCTAATATTTTTAAGGTACTGTAAGTTAGATTTTGATTGAACATTAGAAGGAACTTCTTGATCCGAAAGTTGGGTTTGATGCCCTATGGGTTCCCTTCCAACTCTATGATTCGATGTCTTCTGCACAAGGAATCCACATGTGTTGCTCTTTGTTGTTGTGTTAAAAATGCTCATGTTCTTTATTCAAGGTTACACCCTGTGGTTGTGTGGGCTATTTCCGGAGCACTTGATATATCCTGCTCTTGCCTTTCTCTGCTATAGAGGTGGGTGGGAGGTGGGTAGATGGGTGGGTACAAGTACTAATTGCTAATTAGCCACTGTTGCAGAGGAGTCTTGGCAGGGGGAGGAGGACATCCTGCTGTGAGTTTTGCAAAGGACACAGAGCTCCTTGAAGTGAAGGGCAGGCATTTGCTGTTCGATTAACTCGACTAGGGGGAGGAAGGGATTGTTTGGCTTGGGTCGCTTGTTTCCATCATGGAGGTGGCACTTCCAGTTGCCAAGAGCCCCAGGCCAGGCTGAATGACCTCTTGCGTCTCCACAGCTCATTTCCTTCCCATCTCACTTTATACCCGTAAGTTTCATTTCGTCAGTGACAGCACAGGCAGCAGGAAAGAGTTGCAGGGGATGGAGAGGGAGACGTTCTTCAAGGAAGGACACCCAAGAGCATTGGAGGGAGGGAGGGAGGGAGGGAGGGAGGGAGGGAGGGAGGGAGGGAGGACACCTAACAAACAGGGAGGAAAGCTTCCACTGCCCCTTGCTTCCCAGGCAGGCTCTCTGACTGTGATGCAAGGTTCTAACAGCTGCAGTGCTAAGCAGGATTACTGGAAAATATTCATTTGTTCAGGACACAGCTATGAAGGTGTTTGCATAGCTTTTTATAAGGGATTTTTAAAGAAAGGAAGATGCTTACATAATAAGTCTGGTAAGTGGCTTTTGGAGATCAAAGTGAGCTAAGATGCCCCCTAGTGGCTGGACTCATTGACAGTCTATGCAACCAGGCAAGATGGGAGCCTAAACTGTTTCAAAACCAAGATCCTTGATACAGATTCTACTGCAATGGCTCAGTGGTAGTTTCCATACCAATGAGGCAGTGAATCCACTCTGGGCTTTAGTCCAAGGTGCTGAAACCAAAAGAGTTTGACCATCTTTGATGTCCTTTATACATTTGGGACTAAAAGCAAAGAACAGATTCCATATCTCACTCACACAGAAGCCACTAGCGATCACTGCATTTATTTCACATCGTGAGGGAACTCTGGGCTTTAAGACAGCAACCATCTCACAGTTGGTGAGGTAATCCACTGCATGGACCACTAGAAATATCCTAGGAGTAGCAAGATAAAAGATCTATAGCAGGCATGGGGTAAAGAAAAAAGGAAGCAATTATTTTTCCTATACCTTGTAAGCATACCTGACATACCCCACATTATGTGAAGCTTGCATATTTTCATATTTTCACATCTGGAACCAGGCATGTTTTGAGAGATCACAAAGACCTTTGGAATGCAAGAAAGTTACCCAAGGGAAAGGAGTGTGATCCTGAAGACATGTGTAGGTACTGTGTAATGCCGCAATAAAAGCTGAATGGGTTTACTGGTTGCTCTGTCCCCCCCCCCCCCCCCCCCGCTCTCTGACATCTCCGCATACCACAGACAAAGGCAATAGCAAGTAAGCCATCACTTCTTCTTGATCAATTGCCATGTCCCCAGCCAACTTTCCTATCCATCTATCCTGAAGGTTTCCTAAATCCAGTTGCTGTTTTTATAACTCTAAAGTTAAATCCATGAGTGATTCTGGGATCCCATTGTAGATTCTATGAGAAGACTATCAATTCTTTGTTAGATTGCAAAATAGTACCTAGCACCTCTTGAGGCTAGGATCTCAGGTATAAATATCAGTCCCAAATGGAGCAGAGTTGAGCACAGTGAGTACAGTGTGCCCAAAAAGACCCTTCTGCTCACTGTGTCTCCATCAGACTCCAGTCTGAGCCACATCCCACTTTCTGCGGTCACCTCTTCAGGACAGGTAAATATAATCCCTTTGCACTCCCTAAAACTCTACTATCCAATTTCCATACCTCTATTTTGATTAGTTCTGAATGCTGTGTCTTTCTGAATTACTATGCTATGTTTGGTTGCACTCTTGAATATTTCTAAATAAAAATTTTTTTATTCACCCAAAACTTAGAGATCTCTTTGGGCAGGACTGCCATACATTGAGAAACAACAGCATGCTACCACTGTTTAGCTAATGCTACTATAGTTGTTATAGTTGTTTATGCCTGCCTACAACAGGCAAGATAAATATCAGCTGCTTTCAGAATCCCTTACTAAGCCTGTGTGAAAAGCAAAACAGAGAGAAAGAGGGAAAGCAGATAAGCCTGCCTCACCAGATATTCCCAGCAGGTTAAGATAGTATAGTTCTATAAATTTGGCCACTCCAAAATGGAAAGCACAAGAAAAGTGGGAAATGGTGAAAGAAAATGTCTTCTCTGGGTGTATTTTGGAAAAGGCTTTCAAGTGATCTCTAGAAGGTTCAAAATGTTTTTCTTTCCTTACGCAAGGCTTACTTGACATGGCTATTTCATTTCACATGTGCATCAAGTTAGTTTTGAATAAAATGACTGCTGAAACATGCTTAGCTGATCTTCTTTTTGTGAAGTAGGCATCTATTCCCTACTCCCTCATGTTATTTCTACCTCTGGTACCACATTTTCTATTAGAAGCAATGCCCAGAAATACATCCACTTTGTTAGCTAAGGCATTCCTGTATATTGCTACATGCTTCCTGGTTCTCTCTCATTTCCCCTTCTCCTTTCAAAAACTGTGTGAAATTCCAAAGTTCCCCTGCCAAATATTTTTCTTTGGAATTTGCTGTGTCAGAGAAAATTTGGCAACCCTGAAACTGAAAAGACAAGTCCTGGCAGAAGCAGCCCAAGACATTCCAAACTAGCCAGACATTGTAACCTCTGCAGATTCTACCTTAGATTAGTTGCATTGCTTGTGGTTGCTCCTGTCTTCTAATCTTATCTACCTGTTTATTTGCAAATTAATTTTTTTTAAACAAGGTTCTGTAGGAATTGTGGCTTACTAGTCAACCCCATGCACAACTGGCTCTTCCATTAGACAGGATTTTCTTTTCTTGGAGAGAATCAATCCTTGGAGATTGAGACAGAATATGCTGTGAGATACTAAATTAAAAGCAAAATAGGCTATGAAATACTGAAGTACACAATAATCCATAGACATATGATGAGATACAGAAGTGCTTAGATAGTTGGGTGGACACAATGCTCTGACTTTGTACAAGGCACCTCCTTGGTTCCTGTACTTTCATATCTCACAAGACATCTCCAGTTCTTTCTTTCTTTCTTTCTTTCTTTCTTTCTTTTCTTGCAACAGAAACAATGCCTTGAAAATCTGTTCTTTGTTTCATCCATCTGACTTTCTGGGGTGGGAATAGAAGAAAGGAATGCTTTCATGGAAGGGGCTGCATTAAAAATCCTAAACTGACTACTCCCATCCTCTGTCTGAGAGCATATTGGAAGTTTGCAGTGTTTTCAAAGAATGGCCTTTTAAAGCAGAAATGGGACACAAACTCTGGAGCAGATCTCTGGCAAGCAGCTTGGCAGATGATGCATCCTTTGAACCATTTCCAAAAACCTTCCACCAGCGATGCAGTGTGAAGTCACACAGAGAATGCAAGAGAAATTCCTTCTCTTGCATTCCTGACTTCTCCAGACATGCCCTCCTCCTCCATCTTTTTCCTTTTCCTTTTTTAAGAAGGGGAACCAAATGAGGAACAATTCATCAAGACACAGAGAAGAAGCAGAGAAAGAGAGCAAAATCCCAGAGAATATTAACCTAATTAGCAGCTTCATTAAAACACAGACTTGAACTTAGCCCAATCAATCCTTCTCTTTCTAGTGGCAAAAAAATTGTCCCTAGCCTCTTTTCCCCTGCTGGTTCAGAAATTGCTCATCTGTTTCCTGCTGGCCCCTTCCTCATTTCTATATGGGATCTGTCTGTCCACCCTCATTTTAGCCAGTGCTATTCATAGGTGGCAATTATAATCACTAAAGCCGTCATCAGAAATGAAAAGAAGACTGACCAGATAATAGCACCCACTCTTTTGTAGGGCAAAGTGCCAGAATGTGCCATTGCCACAGGTATTCCTGGATTAGATGGATTATCTAGATCCATTTCAATCTGGTTTTGTGCCATTTTACAGGCAGAGCATGGCTTTGACTACAGAAGCCTAGAATCACAGAGTTGGAACAGACCACAAGGGCCATCCAATGAAACCTCCTACAATGCAGGACAACACAACCAAGCATTTCCAACAGATAGCCATCCAGCTTCTGTTTGAAAACCTCCAAAGAAAGAGACTCCACCATACTCCAAGGAATCATATTCCACTGTTAAATAGCTGGTACTTCCAAGAAATTCTTCCTAAAGTTTAGGTGGAGTCTCTTTTCTTTTAGTGTGAACCCATTGCTCGATCTCCTAGTCTCTGGAGCAGCAGAAAACAAGCTTGCTCCATTCTCAATATGACATCCCTTCAAATATTTAAACATAGGTACCATGTCACCCTTAATCTTCTCTTCTTAAGGTGAAATATACCTAGTTCCCTAAGCAGCTCCTCATAGGATATCATTTACAAATCACTTTGGAAGGCAACCTATGATGGAAGGTGATCAAGGGTTGCATGTCCCTGCTGGTTCTGTTAGACCTCACACTGGCTTTTGATACAACCAGGTATTCCTTTGGGTTGCCTCTCTGAGATGGGACCTGGAGTCACTATTCTCCTATGCCTCATCATTCTTGGAGAAGTAAGTTCAGAAACGGATGCTGGGGGACCTACTGGATGCCATGACCCTCATGCTACTTAAAATATACATGAAACTGCTGGGAGAGGTTATTTAGAGTCTGGAATTTCCCAGCAGAGAGGGTCCTGTCCTCCTGTAATCTGGGTTTAGCTCCTCCTATTTGCTCCTGTAGGCAGGGACAATAAACAAAAGACCGGCCCCTATATAGGGAGGAGCTAGCCCCCCTGAGCCTCAGTCTTGTTCCTGCCTATGCTCCTAGCAGGATGTTCTCTTCGAGCCAGCGAAGTTTTTCCTTTCTGCAAAAGCGGTTTGAGAGTTTTCTTGGTCTTCCCTTCTTCTCCTCTCTCCTGCCTTTCCCCCCTTCTTTGGTGGTGGCTATGGCAGAGGACCCTGAGAGCATGGGTGAAGGGCCATCCTTAACCCAGGCTTCCCTAGCTCAGGGTCTGCCAGCTCAACAGAGGGAGCTGGCTTCAGAGGGAGACCCTTTGGGATGTGTTTGCTGTTGCTCTGCAGCTTCTTTACTACAGCCTTGGAAGCATGAAGAAGACTTAAAATGGCAAGGGCTCCCAGGATTGGAGAAAGGTCTTGGCTTTGCCAATGACTCTCCCTCTCCTCCAAAGCTGCCCCCCTTTCATGGTGGGAGCACAGGAGATTTCTGCAAACAGCATTGCAGCACATGGGAGCCGTGGGAAGAGATGGTGAGGGGTATCCCCTCCATGTCTCTGTTTCTCCACATCACCTCTGCCCAGCCTGTTAAGGCCAGGGATCAGTGAGGAAACTGGCCAGAAGTCATGGAAACTTCCT
>NC_056523.1:174366287-174382273 GCF_019175285.1 Sceloporus undulatus | reverse complement strand
TCCTCAGCATCTCTGCCCAGCCAGAGTTCAGAGGACAGGCCAGCCAAAAGCCATGGCAAGGATTTCTCCACATCACCTCTGCCCAGCCTGTTTAAGGCCAGGGATCTGTGAGGAAACTGGCCAGAAGTCATGGAAACTTCCCTCCTCAGCATCTCTGCCCAGCCAGAGTTCAGAGGACAGGCCAGCCAAAAGCCATGGCAAGGATTTCTCTGCATCACCTCTGCACAGCCTGAAATGGCCAAGGTCAGAGAGGCAAGCCAGCCAGAAGTCACATGAGAACGGTGAGTACCAGGGGCCCTCTCTCTCTAGCCACCAAAGAACCTTTGCCAGATCTAATGCCCTCACTCAGGGCAGGCATTGCCATGAGGCCTCTGCCATGGCCATTGCAGGCACTATGCCTAGTATAAGGTTTGGGACTCTGCCAGGAGGGCAGATGGGGGCATTAACCCTTGGTCTCCCCCTTCCTTCCCATCTCTGGCCCCAATGGCACCCAGGACCCTAACAGGTGTGGGGGATCCTTTTGCAGTCTGGGAAACACATGGTGGTGTTGCCAGGGCTCCTGCACATTCCTTTTGAATTCTTATAATGAGATGGTGTGTAAGGAGGCAGATGATTCCTCCTCTGTGTTGCACAGACACATGGCTGTAAAGGAGGCTAGAATTGGCCCAGCAGGAGCTGAAGCTTCCAACTCTAAAATGGTCTTTTTTGGCTGCCACAGAGCATCCCACAACAAAGCACGAAGTGGCTTCATGTCCTCCCCAGAGAGAGCATGGCCTCTGCCACCCACTTCTAAACAGAGGCTGGAGAGCCATCTATCGGGTATGCTTTGATTGAGAGTTCCTGCATGGCAGAAGGGGGTTGGGCTGGATGGCCCTTGGGATCTCTTCCAACCCAAGGATTCTTGGAGAGACCACATGGATACAAATCCTCCTGTGTTCCCTCCCCAAAAATTACAACAACAAAAAGGGGTAAACCATTTGTGGATATCATGGGTGGAGAGTTCCCTTCACCCCCAATTGTTTGGCTGCCCCAAAGCGTGGCACTCTTGAGAGAAAAGCTTGAGCGCTTGGCCTCTCCTTTCCATCAGAGATTATCCTTTCTCAGGACACAGACTTACCTCAGGTAAATGTAGAGCCATGTCCCACAGCAGTCCCTCTGCCCTTCCCAGCTACCTATGCAAGTGGGAGGGAGTTGAGGACCAAGCTAGCTTCTATAATGCAGCCAGGTTACTATAAAGCCTGCCTGAAATTAAAAGGGCTAAGCTGTAATCCCAGCTTGAAGTTGGGGCTGTTTTAAACATAAATAAAACAAAGTGCCCTGTGAGTATCAGGGCTACACTACAGGCCATATGCAGCTATCTACCCATGATTAGCAATGGTCTTCAGTCACTGCTAACCCAGGAGCAGTTTCCTCAGTGCCTGGAAGAAGCTACTGCCCAGGCAGCCTCCCTTGATGGGGCAAAGCATGGAGGGGAGAGCCCCCACATCAACAGGGCTGTGGGCTCAGATTTACAAGAGATACTGGTTAACCTTTCTGGTGTTCATTTTATTACTGTTAGCACATGAGGCTTGAGTTGTGCTGTTTCTGCTCACCCCCCTCTCCTTTTTCCAGGCCAGAGAAGATGCCTGTAAACTAATTCTTCAAGGGAGGGGCTAGCCATAAAGCCACTTGATGACCCTTCTTGCCTCCTCATGGGCCTCCATCATTGTCTCCATTAGGTCCAGAGCCTTTTTTGCCTTAGGTAGAACAACCAAAGACATAGGATGAGCACATGGTTCTACCTCCTTTGTACAAACTGTTGTCAGCCATAGCACTTCTCGTTAAGAGCATAAGCTTTAACAATACAGATTCATTTAAATGCTAATAGACAGGGTGACTCAAGCAAGAAGGTCTATGGTCACTCAGCAAACCTCTAATGCTTACATGCATTGAGGATCTTTGGTAAAAACATCTCATATGAAGTGAGAGATATATTGGATTAAGGTGACCAACCAAACTCCATTTTAGTGGCAAAAGGATTATGTTCCTGTTATAAAACAGTGCACCTCAGTCAGCTAGCCTCAGAAGATGTGGCTCCCCTTGCCTTCCCTTCTTTCTTGGAGAGATGTCTGTTAAAGGGAAGAAACTAAAGAAACAAAAAACAACACAGTTTCTTCCATGAGATGGTTCTCACTAATACAGGGGGTTAAGAAAAACTCTTTATCAAAAACAAACAGACAAACAGACTCCATGGGGGGAGAAACCCCCCTTCCTCCATGAGTGTTTTAAAACAATATAGTCAGTTTTTTCTGCTAAGAGGTTGCTTCAAATCCTATTCAGACATCCTGCAGAGCCCTGAGGACTCTGCCACAAAGACCACAATTGCCTCTTACCTTGTCTAGATAGTTACATTTTAAATAAGAATGCCTGCTGATGGGCTTGCCATTCTACTGCTCCCTGCCCTGGATAGGCCTATTGTAACAAGGTCTATCTTGCATATGATGAATTGGGCTCAAGGCCATGAAGGGTCAGGCTGCCAATCTTTTTCTTTTAGTGGTCTCAGGAAGCTACAAATTCCTTTGCATATTGTTGGGCATGCTTTGATTGTGATTTCCTGCATGGCAGGGGGTTGGACTTGATGGTCCTTGTGGTCTCATCCAACTCCATGATTCTATGGTTTTATGGTCATAAGGTTAGCTGCTGTGTGGGTGAGTGTCTTATCCCTGATTGGGTTTTCATGGCATGGTCTGGTCCAAACAACACCATTGTTTACTACCTTTGGGGCTGGAAAAACGGATTTCCTAGTGCCTATGCCTTGGTTTCTGCTAGCAAAAACGCTCAGATTTAATATACCATACAGCTCCATATAGAGACTTACACCAGCCACCTATATGCCCACAGCTTGTAAATATGTGTGTGTGTGTGTGTGTGTGTGTGTGTATATATATATATATATATATATATATATACAGTATTTCAAAAAACAAACAAAAATACAACACAGCAAACTATGATTTTACTATTTATATAGGAGACTCCCTTTTACTATGTGATTATATTTTATGTGCCTTGAGCTTCCATGGATTTGGTATCCATGCAAAGTCCTAAATCCAACTCCAGTACATATTGAGGGCCCACTATACTATTTTAAATTTAGGTTTGTGTTCCTTTGACAGATCCCTTTTGTGGAGAAAACTCTCTCCTCAAAATTAGATACCAGAGGGCTATCCTTGCCAAGCCCCCTGTTCCCATTTCATGTCTCCTTAATCAGCAGTTCATTTAGCTGAGAGACCCCTCAGCCTTCATACAGGTTGAGGATAGCCTGCTACATGGAGTTGGGGTGATTTTTGAAGCCTCTAGACTAGTTCATCCTCAGATGAAATCAGACTTAATTCTGACCACATGCCCTGTTAACACAGAGTGCATCTATGCTTCTGCATGGACTCACCAATGTCTGCGAGATAAAGGTTAATCCAATGTCTTCTGTGCCTAACCATGGGATTAGTCTTATTTTACACAGGTTCACAGATGTTCCATTAAAGAACTGCACATTGTTTTGAAATTTTAATTGGAAGTCAGACATTAACATTCCTCTTTCAGAATGGTAAGTCTTAATTACTACAAATGAAATCACCTTAATATCACCTTTCATTGCTATAAACAGTTGACAAGGTGATCAGTGGTAGGCTGGAAGCTGCCATAGGTCCAGATTAGATCAGATTCTATTCTGATTGATCACATAATCCACTGCTTGGGCAAGTTCTCATCAACTGCTTCAGGTTTTCAGTGGCTGACCTGCTATAGTCCATCCAAGATGACATTAAGAAGGGACTTGACCTACATGGTTATAAGGCAGGTGTCTGCCATCACGTCATTTCTGCTCCATACGAGAGCAGCTAGAATGGCAGCCATCCTCACATTAAGAGGCTGTTGAGGGGAGTTTTCCAACAGGGCCTGCCCACCAGACATCGTTTTCCATCTTGGGATGTGAACACGGTCTTAGAGGCTCTGACGGTTGGGCCGATCAAGTCCCTTTGGGAGGCCTTCCTCGAACACCTCTCCCTCAAGGTCATCTTTCTCACGGCCATTCCCTCCGCCAGATGAGTGTCAGAGCTGGGGCCCTGTCGATACGTAAAGACTTGTTTATTTTTAGGCCTGTCTCAGTGTGCCTTCGTCCAGACCCTACCTTTGTGCCTGGGGTCAACTCAGCCTTTCAGGTGTCACAGGACATTCTCCTGCCTTCATTCTGCCCCGATCCTAAGAAGGACTTGGAAAAGACCTGGCACACATTGGATGTGTGCAGAGCCCTCAAAATCTACATCAAGAGGACTTCAACCTTAGGTCATCTGAGATGTTCCTTTCCTTTCGCCTGGGCTCTTTGGGGTGCAAGATACCAGTCTCGACTCTGAGTAAGTGAATCAGGTCTTGAATTCAAAAGAGCTACTGAACTCTTGACCTCACTCCACCCGAGGGGTTGATGGTGCACTCAACCAGGAGTGCATCTACCCCTGCGGCCTTGACCACTAGCGCCTCCCTGTCAGATATTTGCAGGGTGGCCACATGAAAGTCGCCTTCGACCTTCATAAGACATTACAAACTGGACGTGTCTCAGTCCGCAGAGGCGTCATTTGAAAGGAGGATCCTCCAACAGATTGGGTCGGGGGCCACAGTCTCCTAGCAGCACCTCCCTCCCAGTTCAAGAGGGCTTTTGTAAATCCCAGATTACAGGAGGACAGGACCCTCTCTGCTGGGAAAAGGAATGTTGGGTACTTACCGTGACACGTTCATTTCCTGCAGAGAAGGGTCCTGGCATCCTGCCCACCCGGGTGCTGCCTGCGGCCTCCGACCCTGCCTGGCTCTTGGTGGACCTGCCTTGTTCTTCTTGTTGTTGCTGGATTGGTATTCTGAGTTCTTGTTTGTTCTTGGACTAGTTTTTTTCTAAGGTGTTCTAGTTAACCCTTAGCTGAGGTTACTGAAGTTCAGTTCCTTGATTACCTTACTAGTCGCTTGGCTTGTTATTGACTGAGGCTCAGGGGGGCTAGCTCCTCCCTATATAGGGGCCGGTCTTTTGTTTATTGTCCCTGCCTACAGGAGCAAATAGGAGGAGCTAAACCCAGATTACAGGATGCCAGGACCCTTCTCTGCAGGAAATGAACGTGTCACGGTAAGTACCCAACGTTCCTTTTTCAAACCACTAGGATGCTGATGACACCCAACTCTGTTGCTCTCTAATTTGAAGAAAGCTGTTCTAGTTCTAAGCCAGTACCCACTGTCATTATGGGGTGGACAAGAGTGAACAAACTGAAGTTTAATGTAGGCAAAACAGAGGTTATCCCAGTCTGTTGAAAAACAGATCAGGGAATGTGGATCCAACCTGTGGCAACAGATTCCAAGAGGTGCTGCTTCCTTGCTTGCTCGCTCACTCCTTCCCAGCTGGATGGGAATTCCAGATGGTAGCCACAACCTAGAACAGCCAGATAGGTCTTATAAATTCCAATGGAGATGAAAAAGACACTCAGATTAATCAAGATCCTGAGGCACATTTAGCTAGTTCACAGTCTATAAGACTACTAGCAAAAAGTATCTTGCAGCTTCCTGTAATTTGAAGGAAACCATAGAGTGCCAAATTCATTTTTCTCTTTCACTATTCTCAGTTAGAGGGAAATAAATGCACACAGCTAAAAGTGCACATACTTGTAAAATACATACAAACCACACTTTACACAATGAGAAACATGAATTAAAAAATTAAGTGTTCAGAAAAATGAATTAAGAGTGCATGTCAAAAATCATGAGAGCTTCCACACCAGAAAGGAGGAGGGGAGTGTGTTGGAACATTGCACAGAACCTGGGTGGGATGAGAATGCTAGTGGGAGTCTGAGAAACACATCAAGTATACAAGTGACAGGTTTCCATATTCCTGCCACCTAAGGAGAGGTAAGGAGGCAACTTACATGATGTAATATGGAGAATATAAGAATTAGGAGAATACATGTAGACTATGAGTAGAGAAGACCATTTGACACCTGAGACAGACCTTTCCACTTGCCTCACACTGAGGCTGGCCCATACTCTTGTCTAAGGCCCAGGCCCATTTCAGGTCAAACTCTGAGCAAGGGGCTTAACCTTTAGCTTCCACATGGTGATCTCATCTGAAAACCACTAGTAAGCTCCTATTCAAACCATCTTCATTTTTATAGGAACCTCAAACATACCCCCTTGCTGTGCTATGGACGAAGGCTCACTATCTGACTGAATGCCTGAATAACTGGTTGACTGACGCATATTAGAAAATTTTAAGATTACAGATTGGGTCTCCCTTATCTGATATACAGTACTTGAGGTCAGAAGTGTTTTGGATTTCAGATTTTTTTTCCAGGTTTTGGAATATTTCTTTATACATAATGAGATATCTTGGAAATGGAGCCTAAGTCTAAACATGAAATTCATTTATGTTTCATATATACCTAATACACTTAGCCTGAGAGTAATTTTATACAGAATATGTTTAATAATTTGTGCATAAAGCAAAGTTTATGTACACTGAGCCATCGGAAACGTGTCATTATCACAGCCACTCATGAAAAAGGTATGGTTTTTAGAGTATTTCAGATTTCAGAATTATGGATTAGAGATACTTAACCTTTGATTTACAAAAATTAAATTATAGAATCGTAGAGTTGGAAGAGACTGCAAGGGCCATCCAGTCCAACCCCCCTGCCATGCAGGAAATCTCAATCAAAACATCCCCAACAGATGGCCATCCAGCCTCTGTTTAAAGATCTCCAAAGAAGGAGACTCCACCACACTCTGAGGAAGAGTGTTCCACTGTCAAACAGCCCTTACTGTCAGGAAGTTCCTCCTAATGTTGAGGTGGAATCTCTTTTCCTGGAGCTTGCATCCATTGTTCCATGCTCTAGCCTCTGGAGCAGCAGAAAACAAGCTTGCTTCATCCTCAATATAACATCCCTTCAAATACTCAAACAGGACTATCATGTCACCTCTTAACTGTCTCTTTTCCAGGCTAAACATACCCAGCTCCCTAGATCTTTTCTCATAAGGCATAGTTTCCAGGACCTTCATCATTTTGGTGGCCCTTCTTTGGACATACTCCAATTTGGCAACAACATTTTTGAATTGTGGTGCCCACAGTATTCCAAGTGGGGCCTGACCAAAGCAGAATAGAGTGGCACTATTACTTCTCTTGATCTAGACACTATACTTCTATTGATGTAGCATTGGCCTTTTTAGCTGCTGTGTCTCACTGTTGACTCATGTTCAACTTGTGGTCTACTAGGACTACTAGATCCCTTTCACATGTAGTCTCTTTAAGCCAGGTGTCCCCCATCCTATATTTATGCATTTCATTTTTCTACCTAAGTGCAGTATCTTACATTTCTCCCTGCTGAAGTTCATTTTTGTTAGTTTTGGTCAAGCTTTCTAATCTTTTAAGGTCATTTTTAATTTTGATCCTGTCCTCTGGGGTATTAGCTATCCCTCCTAATTTGGTGCCATCTGTAAATTTGATAAATATGCCCCCAATTCTGTCATCTAAGTCATTGATAAAGATGTTGAATAGCACTAGACAGGACAGAACAGAAACCAAGAGGAAATGTAAAATTTAAAAGAAAGGCCAGTCTAAACATTTCAATATTTGGACATGACGGACCTCCAGGTAAACATGGGGTGGCTATTACATGCTAAGAAGAAGAAGAAGAAGAAGAAGAAGAAGAAGAAGAAGAAGAAGAAGTTTTATTTATATCCTGTCTCTACAAAGGGGAGGAATTTAGTCAGCCCTCTTTATCCACAGATTCTTTATCCAAGGATTCAAACATCCACATTTTGAAAATATCCCCCCCCCCCCCCGCCAAAAATAATCTAAAAAGCAAACCTTGATTTTATCATTTTCTATAAGGGACATCATTTTACTCTCTGTTGTATTTAATAGGACTTGAGCATGCATGGATTTTGGTATCCATGGGGGGGGGGGTTCCTGGAACCAAATATCAAGGGCCCACTGTACTAGAGTCCTGGAAGACAGTTATAAAATGCAGCCAGTAATATAAATCAGTTTTTTCCTAAGTTCAATTCTTAGATCCCAGAATGACAGTCTACTTGTCCTCCCAAACGCTCCTTGGCCACAATGCTGTATGATGACTCTCACAGTTATAGAGCTACTCTTCTTCTCCATTGCCAGCCCCATGGAAAGATGCTTCTTCCCCATGGCTACTTAGTGGGCGAGGGAGGGCGAGGGATACCCCAGCAGAATCTGCCTATGGATCCTTTTCCAGCAGCAGACAAAAGATTATCTTGCTGGGTATCCAAGGTCTCAGAGTATGAAACTGCCTCTGTGCATTAAAGATAGAAATACTTGAAAATATTCAAATGTGGTCAAAAACTGGTTTCTCAAGTGCCAGGAAGGTTTTCATGAACAGTGATGAGACTGTCCATTGTTCAGAAGTTATTCTGTAAAAAAATTCACACTTTTTGTGCAGAATACAGCATTTTCCATTCAGAAAACTGTGTATTCTGTACAGAAATGTTATTTTCTATGTAAAAATACTGTTTTCCTTGAAAAAGGAAAAACGTGCAAATTTTGTGCAGGATAAATCCTGAACTGCAGTATTTTCTGCACAGCCTTGGCCTCCTCACTTAGAAGAAATATCAGGAAGCAGGATGAAGAAAGGACCCCTTCCTGAGCCATTGAAGATAAGCTGTTATTCAGAATAGAACCCAAAGCCCTTCAGAAGTGTTGGAATACAACTCTTATCATCCCTAGCTAGCAGGTCCTGACTCAACTTCACATGTGATTCATTAAAAAGAAAAGAAAAACTGTCCAATTAGGTTGGGACGTATTTTGTAGCAATCATGAATACAAGCCCTATTTGTGGAAAACTCGTGATTCATGAAAGACTACTGGGACTGGACTGGACAGCAATCATGCAAATCAAGAATGCTAGAAACTGCTATGGCCCAAATTGTACTACAGCTTAATGTAGCTCAGTACTACCTGCCCTGATTGGCATCAGCTCTACAGGATTGGAAAGTTTACAGTCTGCCTCCACTACACCTAGAAATGCCAGAGACTGAATCTGGGATCAATGCTTGTAAAACTTGGGACTGAAGTTTGATATTTGTACTCCCAAAAGTAACTTCCCCAAGCTCTGCCCAGGACCTTGACACATAAAGCAAACTTGGGAATCATATGGCCCTCCAGACGTCATTGAATTGCAGCTCCCAGCATTCTTCATCACTGAAAGCTACAAGCCATCTGCATGTGGAGGGCTGCATGTTTTCCTCCCCTGATGTAAGATATGTGCCCTACCACTGGCTATGGCTCTTCTCAGCATTTCCACCTATCACCATCACAGAACAAGCAACATGAGCCCCTGACTGCAGGGCAATGGAAGACATGTGGACCGAATCAGGAGGATGTCAGCAGCTGGACTCTGGTCAAGAGTCAAGAGGCAGCCAGCAAAACATCACAACTCTTGCTCTACATACTACAGAGAACACCTGCATAGATGCAGGTCATCGTTACATCCATAATGACACCTTGGCTGCCTTTCCACCTTCAGCCTTTTGATTCATTCACACACACACACACACACACACACACACACACACACACACAAGGCCACCTCACATTCCTGCCCCACTCCATAGCAAGGTCCAGGAACTAATGTTTTGTGACACTGATGGCCACATCTATAACCAGCAGAAGCCTCAGGGCTATATCTAATGTCTCCATAAACCTACTGCGCAGGAGTGTTTTAAATGAAGCAATAATCACCGGTGAGCAGATCACCCGCTTGCCCTTGCATTGGGTTTGATAGGTGAATAGAAATTGCTTATTAATTGAATTCTATCTTCGGTAACAAAGTCTCCGCAGCTGCTCATCTTTGTGTCCTTCTCCATGAAATTCTGGGGAGTGCAGGCTGCAGACCTTGTCAGAACAACCTGAGTTTTCTCTCTGTACTTGAGAAAGGTCAGAAGGAAGCAGGAAAGTGATCTGTGGTTTTCTGTATTGTAGGCTCCTTTACCCAGTGCCACTTGTGCCTTGCACAGACCTGAAGGAATGTATCCATATGCTACTTTCATCAGAATGGGGGCAAGTTTAGATATCGCACACTGTCTCCTAACCTACAAGCTTGGAAACCACTGGCAAGGATGCCTTGTCAGTAACTAAATAGTCTTATTTAGGTCTTATAAACTAGGTTTGAATCTGTCTGTATGTCCCACTTTTCTCCAAGCAGATACTCAAAAAGGCTCACAGCACAGATTAAATCAAAGTCCACCTTAAAAAAATGATGATAAAAAGTTAACAAAACAAAACATTCCTTTAAAACACCACCAATTTAAAACAACAGAAAAGCATTTTTTTTTAAAATACCAATTTGGATAATAGTACAGTACACACACCCATTTATGTCCTCACCAGACCCCTGACAGTAGTGGGACCAAGAAAAAGGCAACGTGCAAAGAGTGGAGCATCCAGCCCTGCCCACTCTATCATCACTTTCTTCACATGGAAATCAGTAAGTCTGAACAGGAGAAGTTCCTCTATTCATGAGGAGATTCTCCAGAGATGGTGGAAAATCGGGGTTTTTGTCCACACTGAGATGGTCCAAGAACAACAAGAACTTATCTTCATATTTCTTGCTTTCAGTGGGAGAACAGCAATGATAGAGAGGATGGGATTAGGTGCTCCTCATATGCTGGTTCAAAGCAAAGTAGGTAAGTAATGCTTGAACACAGATTGTTTCCCTTGGTGTACCAACAGACCCCCTTCAGTCATAAATACCCTCAGAGAGTCAGTGTGATTTAGTGAACAGACTGCAACATGGGGATTTAGGTGATGTCTCCATGCACGGGTATGGTAACTTTGGATCAGTCTGCCTCTCTTCACCAGACTTCCCCCACAGGTTTGTTCAGAGTAAGGTGGGACAGGGAGTAATGGACAATGGTGTGAGCTCACTGGAGGAAAAACAACATTAAAATCCAATAAATGCATCTTTACCAACCACTGGGTGGATACATTTCTCCATCATAGATCCAAGATGATGTGAAACATTCTGTTGCTTGGGACCCATTCACACTGCTCAATTATAGCACTATGATTCCACTTTAACTGCCATGGCAATATCTTATGGAGTCTGGAACTGGCAGTTTAGGACAGGGCCTTTGTAATCCTCAGCCAGGGAGCTCTTTTGGTTCTTCCAACCAAACTACAAACCTCTGAATTTCATAGGAATGCAGTCAGGCCAGCTGAAGTGGAATCATAGTGCTGAAATAGTGTAGTGTGAATGGCCTCCTGGTAATGCGACAAAGAATGAGGAGAGGGAAAGGCTGAATCAGTACTGGAGTAGGGGAACGGGAAGAAAGATCAGTGAGAAAGAAAAACAGTAGAGGGTTGAGAGAGACGAAGGAGCCAGTGTGGTGTAGTGGTTTGAGTGTTGGACTACGACTCTGGAGACAAAGGTTCAATTCTTAGCACAGCCATGAAATCCACTGGGTAACCTTGGGCAAGTAACATCCTTTCAGCCTCATAGAATCATAGAATCATAGAGTTGGAAGAGACCACAAGGGCCATCCAGTCCAACCCCCTGCCATGCAGGAAATCACAATCAAAGCATCCCTGACAGATGACCATCCAGCCTCTGTTTGAAGACCTCTAAGGAAGGAGACTCCATTACACTCCGAGGGCTTGTGTTCCACTGTCGAACAGCCCTTACTGTCAGGAAGCTCCTCCTAATGTTGAGGTGGAATCTCTTTTCCTGGAGCTTGCATCCATTGTTCCGTGTTCTAGTCTCTGCAGCAGCAGAAAAGAAGCTTTCTCCCTCCTCAACATGACATCCCTTCAAATATTTAAATAGGGCTATCATATCACCTCTTAACCGTCTCTTTTCCAGGCTAAACATCCCCAACTCCCTAAGTCGTTCCTCATAGGGCATGGTTTCCAGACCTTTCACTATTTTAGTCACCCTCCTTTGGACACGCTCCAGTTTCTCAATGTCCTTTTTTAATTGTGGTGCCCAGAACTGGACACAGTATTCCAGGTTGGGCCTGACCAAAGCAGAATACAGTGACACTATTACTTCCCTTGATCTAGACACTATACTTTTATTGATGCAGCCTAAAATCGCATTGGCCTTGTTAGCTACCGCATCGCACTGTTGACTCATATTCAACTTATGGTCTACTTGGACTCCTAGATCCCTTTCACATGTAGTTTCATTCAGCCAGGTGTCCCCCATCCTATATCTGTGCATTTCATTTTTCCGCCCTAAGTGCAGTACCTTATATTTATTCGTGTTGAATTTCATTTTGTTAGCTTTGGCCCAGCTTTCTAGTCTATTCAGGTCATTTTGAATCTTGATCCTGTCCTCTGGGATATTAGCTACTCCTCCTAATTTGGTGTCATCTGCAAATTTGATAAGTATGTCCCCAATTTTGTCCTCCAAGTCATTAATAAAGTTGTTGAATAGCACTGGGCCCAGGACAGAGCCCTGTGTGACCCCACTGGTCACTTCTCTCCAGGCTGAAAAAGAGCCATTGTTGAGCACCCTTTGGGTTCAGCCAGTCAACCAATTACAAATCCATGTAAGAGTTACTTTGTCAAGCCCACATTTTACAAGCTTGTTTGCAAGAATATCATGGGGAACTTTGTCGAAGGCCTTACTGAAATCAAGATATACTATATCCACAGCATTCCCTTCATCTACAAAGCTGGTAATTTTATCAAAGAAAGAGATAAGGTTTGCCTGGCATGACTTCTTTCTCTGAAATCCATGCTGACTTTTTGTGATTATGGCATTGCTTTCTAGATGTTCACAGACTCTCTGTTTAATGATCTGCTCTAGAATCTTTCCTGGTATTGATGTCAGACTAACTGGATGATAATTGTTTGGATCCTCTTTTTCCCCCTTTTTGAAGATGGGGACAACGTTTGCCCTCCTCCAGTCTGCTGGGACTTCTCCTGTTCTCCAGAAGTTCTCAAAGATTATTGCCAATGGTTCCGATATTACATTTGCCAGCTCAGGAGAAGGCAACGGCAAATCTCCTCTGAACAATTCTTGCCAAGAATATCCCATGGTAGGGTTGCCTTAGGGTTGTCATAAGTCAGAAATGACTTAAAGGCACACAACAACAGCAGCAGCAGCAGCAACAACAACAACAACAACAATAAAAGGGATAGAAAAGAAAGAGCAGAAGGAAAGAGAAAGAGCACCAAGTAAGGGAGAGAAACGGTACCTGGGTGGGTAGAAGGGAGAAAGAGAACTTGGCTCCCTCAAAAAGGTG
The DNA here is from genome assembly GCF_019175285.1 of Sceloporus undulatus. Classification (NCBI taxonomy): domain Eukaryota; kingdom Metazoa; phylum Chordata; class Lepidosauria; order Squamata; family Phrynosomatidae; genus Sceloporus; species Sceloporus undulatus. The sequence continues at coordinate 174,368,992 of NC_056523.1, read as the reverse complement.
GATGAACGAAGATTGAGAAAGTCTATCTGGGGCAGTGGTTGGGTGAGTGAGAGAAGAAGCATCTGGGTGGGAGGGATGGAAAGAACACTGGAAAAGGGGGAATTGAGAGAATTTAAATAATATAACTGGATACGTCTCTTAGTAAATCAACACCACCACAACCCTTCCCTACTTGGTGTCCTTCAGATGTTGGATTACAACTGCCTGGGGATGGTGGGTGTTGTAAGCGAACACATCTGGAGGGCATCGGGTTTGGGGAAGGCTGGCACAGGCATTGCAGTCTCTTCTTTGAAATTCCTTCCTTGAAATTCCTTGCATGTCTCTTTCTTGAAATTCACATGGTGTGTCTGGCAGGAAAAGCTTATTATCCATTGTTTCAAATAAAATTAGGTATGCTAATCAATGCACCTCAACCATCAAATATAATATAGCTTCATTACCAGATTTCATAAATCAAATACTAAAGCCCTCTAATTCTTAAAGAGGATATTGCACAGCAACGTGGACTTAACTGCCATAAAATGCCACAAACAAAATCCACTTTCTCCTCAGACCATCAGAATTTATATCTCCCCCTTAGTTCCATAAGAAATTGGTTCATACATTGCTACAATATGCCATCCTTTTAAGCACTGAGATGGGAGTGCACAGTCTCTATTCCAATAACTTGCAAAGTATGTAGTAGCCACTGTCGATACCTTGATTACTTTCTCTGTATCAGTCTCAAGCACTTAAGGTCTTTAGGTAAGATAGTAAAAATGACTGCTGGTTGCATTGCCAAAAATATACATGGACCACATTTTAGAAATATTACATGCCAACAATGAATTTGTATTATCCTTTCCAGGGAAAGGCATTCCATCATTTGTCTGTTTTTCAGCTTCCTGTCTCTGCCTCATTCTCTTGGATGGTCTTAATGTTCCCCTACACTCAATATGGTTAGGATTTTGCCTCCTAGCAACCCCAAATAGCATGACCAAAAGTCAAATTACCAGTAGTAACTGGGTAGACCAGAAATTAAGAAAATTTCTAGGCACATAAATTAGTCTTCAGCTGGCAGCAAAAGCATCCCATGCTCATAGTGATGTCCAGTTGCTCCTATGTCAGAGGTGCAGTGATTCCACTTTGGGTCTTATTTTGGACTAGACTGTATCCCTCCAATATCTCCAGTACCTTGGACAGCTCCTTTGGGGTACAGAATGAAAACCAGAGATTTTTATCCACACCTCTAGTAGGGAAGTCCCTGGCTGCCACAGACATTCTGGGAAGTCTGTTCTGAATAATGGATGTCATCATGGAGAAAGTCCTCCTCTGCACCATGGGCAAATGAACTATGGGCCCTTTTCCCAGGGTGTATGGAATGAGAAAGTCTACTGGAAAGAAGGTGGTATTCAGTGCTCCTGCCTTGCCACACTTTTATTAGGAACCCAAATCACAGAAAGATTCTACTCATATTCAAGTGAATAGGAATGAAAGTTTAAGGTAGACTTTCCCATCTGACACTGGGAAGCAAGAACAAAGGAGACAGGGACAGTGTACTCAAGGATGTTGAGGACATGGCTAACATATGTGACACTGTCCCTCCTGTTTGCATTAGTCTACCTCCTTCCACATACAAATGGAGTTCATGGTAATGACACTCACACAGGACTTCTCAAAGGCAGAATTTTAGAGCATATGAATTTCCAAGCTGGGTCAAATCAGAGAAACTCTTCCACCTACTGAGATACCCCAGGGAGATATGCAAGCAGCATCACTACATACACGTTTTATTAATTTTGAAAGTCCAATACTCAAACATTTCTTAATTAAGCATTTCTTAATGCTGAAACCAAGTTTTGGTTGTCACACTGGTTAGCAAATGTTACTTCTCCAAATGTTGTGGTCTTTGGCTTTCCAGATGTTTTACACTACAATGGCCACAGTTCTTTAGAAGTGGCTGTGCTTGTTGAGGCTGATAAGCATTGTAGGCCAAAACATCTGGAGGTCCATATGTTCCCCACCCCTGACCTAAGGATCCTAAGTGCAGGGATGGTAGTTATGCAGCCCTGCAGATGGATCAGGTTGTTGGAACAGAACTGGTGAACGCCAGCTGCAATGCCCTACTCAACTGTGAAGGCCACAGGCTAGCCTGAGGCAAGTCATTCCCACTCTCTCACACTCTGTTAGCCTAACCTGTCTCACAAGACTATTGAATGTAGAAAATGGAGGAGGAGGAAGAATGTATGCTATTTTGAAGTCCCTGATGGACAAGCAAGAAATAAATGCACTGGTACCTAAATACCCAAAAGGCACCACATCCTGTTTGATATTGGAAGCTGAGCAGGGTAAGCCTTAGGCCCTTATCACACGGCGGATTTTTCAGCTCTGATCCGAAGCCAGTGTGGGTCCAACCATGCAAATTCACGTTAAAACGTGATGTATTATCTCATGTGATTGCTTTTTATGGGGGGTCATTCCGAGGTGGATCCACAGTCAATCCAAAGTGACTCCTGATTTTTGTGAATTCGGTAACAAGTGAATTCAAAAAATTGTTTCCAACCTCACTTTGATTTCAATCCGAATTGGTCTGGTGTGAAATCAACTTTGCTTCTGGCCTGGCACACCCCCCCCCCCAAAACCTCCAAGGTCCCACATTTCCCATGATCCTGTGCTGCAATTTTGCTCCATTTGCTTCTGGTACTCCTTCAAGAATGGAGGTTACA
>NC_056523.1:174237513-174366277 GCF_019175285.1 Sceloporus undulatus | reverse complement strand
TAATATATTATTATTATTATTATTATTATTATTATTATTATTATTATTATTATTATGCAATGCCTTCTCCATTATTATTATTATGGAAATACTATTATTATTATTATTAAAAATTTTCTTTCACTGCAAATAATAATAATAATAATAATAATAATAATAATAATAATAATAATAATAATTTTGCAGGTGATACAGCTGGATGAAGCAGAGGGCATGTAGGGATAGGCGACATTCCCTATCATTCACATGAGGCTAGCATTCACGTGAAACTGGAACCAGGAAGTGGCTTCCTTCTCACCTCGGAAGTGCAAAGGTTCCAGATGCGTGCAGACCACCACTGAGCATGCACAAGGGTCCCAATTTGCACTGGTGAATCTGCATAGTATATACGGGTGTGGTAATTTAATGTGCACTCGCTCCACTTTGACTCAGGAATGACCACAATTTTGTTCTTCACATGTGATAATTCATCATATGAATTGCCTTGGATTCGAATTGACTCTGCTTCCCCTTCACATCAGATTGGCTCTGGATTGGAGTTCCAGTTTCACATGTGATAAAGGCCTTAGTTAGTACTTGAACAGGAGCCCACCAATGATTACCAGGTGCTGTAGACTATATTTCAGAGGAAGAAGCTGGCAAAACCACCTTTGTATCTTCTTTGCCTAAAAAAAACTTTATGAAATTCATGGGGTCACCATAGGTCAACAGGTCACTAAAAAGGCATATGCACACACGCACACACATATATAAATATACTGATAACATATATGTATACACATACATCTAGGGGAGCTGCAACATCCTGAAGGATGAAGAAGCATGTGTGGAACTCTTCCCATTCTTTCCATGGGCCTTCTCTTTGTATGACCATCTTATCAAGCTACAGGGCAAAGTAGAGCCAGGGTCTTTGTGCCTGGCCAGGCAACTGACTGGCTGGCAGCCAAGATTTTTACAACTGCTGTGAAAGGTTTTATAGCATGTTTTATAACCTGCCATGAACAGGCCTTATAAACAAAACAAAAGTGGAAATAAATACAGAAGAATGTCTGAGAGGAGGTGGGGAATGGAGCCCCGACTGGCTTTAACTTCTCCATTTTGTCAACTGGATAACAACCTTAAGGTTACCCTGCCGCTTAGAAGATCTTCAGAGTGAAAAGTTTCAGAAGCAAAGTCCCCAAGGTGCTGTGATTAAAGAGCCTGACAGAGGATGTCAGAAATCAAAGGAAAGAAAAGCTGCTGTAAAAAGTTACACTCTCGGCCTCCCTTAAAGATACTTAAGCTATGGCACAAGGGGAGGCAGTAAAAGAAAACAGCTTTCCAGCCATGGCTGGAACACTGGGCAGTTCAAGGAGGAAGCAACCTCCCTCCTCCATCGATATTTAGAATAGCAGTTTGTTGTGGTTGTTGTTGTTGTGTACTTTCAAGTCATTTCTGATTTATGGTGACCCTAAAGGTTAGCCTATCATGGGGCTTTCTAGGAAAGTTTTGTTCAGAGGAGGTTTGCAACTGCCGTTCCCCAAGGCTGAGAGAGTGTGACTTGTCCAAGGTCACCCATGGCTGAGCAGGGAACCGAACCCTGTTCTCCAGAGTCATAGTCCAAAACTCAATCCACTATGCCACTCTGGCTCTCAGAACAGTAGTGCTGGGTGACAAAGTGGCATTCACTCTATTTATCATTACAATATATACTATCCAAAGAAGAAGTGTCCTTTATATTTCCTAAGGTAGGTACTAAAACATGTTAAGGTTCTGCTAAGCTAGCATCAAGGTTATCATGGCTTAGTATCTGCCATGGTCCACCCCAGTAGAAGCCCACTGTTGACTCCCACAGCATCTTCATCCTTTTGCCCCTTGTGGCAGTTGCTGCTCATGCCTAGTTGCCTGCCCCTTCCAAGACAATAAGGTGGAACATCCTTTTCTTTCCTGGCAGTCACAGGAATGTGCGCCAGCATGATATAATGGTTGAGCACTAGACTATGACTCTGGAGGCCAGAGTTTGAATCCCCACTTGGCCATGGAAACCCACTGGGTGGCTTCTGGTAAGTCACATTCTCTTGGCCTCAGAAAAAGGCAAACCTCCTCTGAACAAATCTTGCCAAAAGAAAACTGTGATAAATTCAACGTAGGGTTGCTGTAAGTTGGATATGACTTATGAAGGTGCACAACAACAACAAGGAGACAGGACTCACACAGAGAGGCCAAGCGAATGGGCAGTAATAACAAACGGCAAAGAATTAAAGCATCTTGCTCCTAAATTACAATCCGGCAGCTGCTTCCAGTGGCCTTGCAGTTTACATATTATACCTAGTCCATTCTGGACAAAATTCAAAGAAAGGTGATAGTAGCTAAGAGGTAGGGTGATGTTGCTTCCTCCCCCCCCCCCCTTCTAATTCCCTTTTCTTTTGTGTCATGCATTTTAGACCCTAAGCCTGTGGGCAGGATCTATCATACATTAGCAATCTCTTTAAACCACTCAGGGAGCCAAGTTTGGACAAAGAGTAGCATGGACATGGTTTACATAAATAAATGGCCTTTAAAATCCTAACCAGGTTGTGTATTGGACACCTGAAGAACTATCCCCACTCAGACTAGCTAAAGTGCACCCTAAGAGCTACTGAAGAAGCCCTTCTCCATTCCCCATACATGGCTGAGATGCAGTTAGGCCAGTGGAGAGAGAAGGCCTTATTAGGGGCTGTGTCCAGAGCTGCAGAATACCCCCAAGGTCTGGAAAGTCTTAAAAGTAATTCATGACTCAACTCATTACAAAAAGCAATTTGTTACCCTTACTGGAACAAAATAATTACTGGTGTCTCATTGTGTTACTTTACTCATCCCTCTTTTTAAAAGCACGTTTGTGATTAAGTAAATAGCATGAAACTTGAAAACTTCAACTCAAAATGCTTGAGAATGCACCACCAAAATGAATGAGAGAAGTAACCAGAAATGTTACTTATTATTCCCATCTAAAAATATTTAGTATATTACATTTGAAATATGATTTCATTGCACCATTTTACACACACACACACACACACACACACACACTCATTAGAACTAATTGCATTACTTGTACTTTATTACTGCCAAGCTCTGACCTTAACAGTTACGTTTTGACTGTGAACTTCATTCAGCTCCTTCTCTAACTGTTTTTTCACTGGCTAGTCAAAATTTTCCTGTTCTGACCAGTGCCAAAATTCTGCAACGCCTGAAGCAAAGGACATGATGCTGCTTCCTTCAATTCTTTGGATAGAAGCTTGCTGGACTGGCAGCCAAACAGGATCTCCCACCACACTAGAAGAGACAACAGAAGAGTTCAGAAGAGGTATGGGAATCAAGATGCCCTCTGGACATTGTTGGATTGCATCTCCCAGCATTCCTCCCCTTTGGTAAAACTGGTTAAGGCTGAAGGGAATTGCTCTCTGGAAGGCTATGTGATTCCCACTGTGGGTTTATGGAGTGCCAGGAGTGGTTGCCTGCGGTCCTAGCAGGCTTGGGGAACATATCACCACAACCACTCATCACCCTGGGGTGTGGGGCTGAGTTACATCTAGCCAAGCAACATCAGAGTGAGGTCAAGATGGCAAAAGGTAAGAAAGATATGAAGGGCACACAAGCTAGCTGAGGCTGCAACAGTTTGCCTTTGCCTAAATATACTGGGAAGGGCAAGATTCCGCCACCCCCTTCTCCTCTCCCTCCAGTTTTAAAGCAAGGCAAACTGCAGTATTTTTGTATTTTGAACTCAGTTTGCAGCAAAAGTAAGTTGCAAATGAAGGATGAAAGTGGGGGAGAAAGAAACTGGGCCATTTTAAAAACAGCTGAAAATGTGGGACAGCACAGAATTTATTAGGACTTTTGATGCTGTTGAAGGGTATGAATAAGCAATTAAAAACTAGACCAGCCACTCATACCAATTGTCATTTGTGTCATGGAAGAACTGTACTATATCAACACAAAACACCAGCCAACATTAGCTGGGGCCTGAGATTGTACTGCAGAGGCTAGGAAACACTGACGGAGGGTCCACACTGTCTAGTTTTCAACTGCACAATCCATTACTGTTGGCCAAACTAGGTAAGGTTGTTGGGTGTTGCAGACCAAAATATCTGGAGGGCCAACACTTCTCTTCACTATTGTTAAGTGGGAAAGAGAAGCCAGTGCTTTTAGAATTGAGTTTTGTTCTCTACCCACTGGACCATATAACTTCTAGGATAAACAAAATATGTTTGAAAGCTTTTATGAAGAATGTTTACACACACACACACTGTTTCATTATGACATTTCTCTCTGGCTCAGCTACAAGGTGTCATACAGTATATATGTGAAAACCCAGTGAAATCTACAGCTTGCTTTATTCCAGAGGTCAGATTATACAATCCTAATGATTCCCTCTTGGCCCTGCAGCCTGTGAATTATCGCGGTATTAGAGGCTGAGAAACGAAGGCCTAGGGAGTTTGAATGGATCGCCTGAGCTCTTACTGCAAGTCAACGATAGCTCTGGGAACCGTCTCCATGCACGCCAGCCTTCTTGTTCCTTCCACTTGTTTCAAGCACCTTCACTATGACACGCAATGCCATGCTTATTATTCAGGGAGCCTTTGGCACCGCCAAGGCGCAAGGGTGAAAAATGCAATGGAATTAAAACATAATAATCTACGCACCCAGGTATTTCCAGGGAACGAATGACCAGCTGGGAGGATCTGATAGACAAAGGAGCACTCATGGACCATTAACCCCAGGCACTCATTACTCCCTGGGATATATCCCATGCTGCAGCAGGGTCATCATTGCTATCGTGGGCTGGATATAAAAATAAATCTGAGCATTTCAGGGAGAGAGAGAGAATGAGAAAGGGGCTCTGCGGTTTCAGCAGAGAACATACATACAAGGCCCAACTGGGGGACAAACACCCTGTGCATAAATCCAGGCAAAGAGCCCCATCAAGCCATATCTGGGCTTTCCACAAATTAGGAGTCAGAGAAAGGGTACACATAACAATGAGTCACACAAGAAGTACAGCTTGCACAGCAGGAGCCAAAATGTTGGCAGAAAAAATGGGATCATGAGGGTAAGACCACCATGTAAGTGAGAAAAGCACTTGTTTGGGTGGGTGTTTTTTCCCCCCCATGATAAAAATTGGGCCATATTTAGCAAACATTGATGTGTTAAGCCTAAATACTCTAAAGATACAAGATCCAGTCTGCTTTTGGAAGCAAGCAGGGTCAGTCCTGGTTAGTACTTGGGTGGGAATATGAATACCAGCCACTGTAGGCTGTATTTCAGAAGAACGAACTGGCAAAACCACTTCTCGGTATTCCTTGCCTGAGAAAACCCTATGAAATTCATGGGGTTGTCATAAATCAACATGTAACATGAAAGCACATACACACACACAGCATAAAAGTGCCATCTCACTGATGTACTGATTCATTATAACTCTTACTTAAAAGAGCAAGAGAAAAGGAGAGGAAAAGGAGGAGGAGGAAAAAGAGGAGGAGGGATTAAAAAGAAACCCACACAAGAGTGGGAATAAAATGTTGCAACTAGTGCTGGAAATTACCAGAAAATAGTCCAGGGGAATATAAACAGCATTTGGATAACTTTAAAAAATAAAGAGTGCTGTAGCAACAAGTACCACTCCAGCATTTCTCCTTGGCCCCTGTGGAATCGCCCTTGTTGAGCAACCAGTGAGACCCAGCACTGTTTCTCAGCCAATTCGGCCCTACCTCATAGGGTTTTGTGAGGATAACATAAGGAGGAGAAAAACCATGAACTCTGCTCTGGACAACTGGAAGGTAAAAAAGCACTAAATAAATAAATCTTGCGGGAGATTGCCCTTGGTGCACATTAACATAAAATAGATGTATAATTTCTCAATTGTTGTTGTTAGCTACCTTTGAGTCGGTTCCAACTTATGGCAACCTTGTGTCTGAGACATCTCCAAGAATCCCTATCCACCACTGCCTTGCCCAGATCCCGTAAGCCCTTGCCCAGAACCCCCCTGATTGAGTCTATCCATCTGGTTTGTGGTCTTTGTCTCTTCTACCCTCTACTTTTCCTATCATTATTGTTTTTCCTAGTGATTCATGCCTCTCGTGATGTTGCCAAAGTACGATAGTCTCAACTTGATAATCTCTGGCGCGTTACAGACCACCCGTTTGGGGCAGCCTGTAGGTGCTCCTTTCCCTGCCGGATAGGGGCCTCAGCTGTCAGAACGGCAGCCTCCGAGGCCCCAATCCGCCACTTTCCAGGCTGCGGGGAAGCGGCAAAAGGTCGCTTCCCTGCGGCCTGGAAAGGGGTGTCCTTGGGGCTTCTTGCCCCAAGGACACCTGACAGCGGCGGGGAGGAGGAGAAAGGGGCTGCTCGGCCCCTTTCTCCTTTGCGTTGCTGGCGCAGCTATCTAAAGGCTGCAGCAGCTACGCAAACCGCGGAAGGAGCTACGTTTCAGAGCTCCTTCTCGCGCCACGGAAAGGGCGCTCTATGCGCCCTCATGCGGCGCAACGACATCACAACCACGCTGCCTCGTTTGGTGACGTAGTCATGGCAGCGCCCATCTGTATAGGGCACCACCATTTTGTACGGACTGTGTCCGTACTAGGGTTAGGTGCATGCATAAGGCATGCACTTTGCCTAACCCTAGTACGTCCCCAGGACATACTTTACGCCCGTTTGTAACAGGCCTTTGCGTCCAAGGAGAGCCCTGGTCTGATCTATTCAAGAACCCATTTGTTTGCCTTCATAAGTACTCTTCTCCAGCACCACATTTCAAATGAGTTGATTTTCTTTCTGTCTGCTTCCTTCGATGTCCAGCTCTCACATCTGTACATGGGAATTAGGAATACAATGGCCTGAACGATTCTGACTTTTGCGCTCAGTTGTATGTCTTTGCTCTTCAGTATCTTTTCCAGTTCTTTCATAGCTGCCCTTCCCATTCCTAGTCTTCTTATTTCTTGACTGCAGTCTCCATTCTGGTCAATGTTTCATCCTAGATATGGGAATTCTTTAACTATTTCAATTTCCTCATTGTCTAGATTAAATTGTGTATTTCTTCTGTGGTCATTGCTTTTGTTTTCTTTATGTGCAGCATCAGACCTGCCTTTGCACTTTCATTTTTGACCTTCCTTATTAACTGTTTCAATTCCTGAATGTCTTCTGCTAATATTATGGTGTCGTCCGCATATCTTAGATTGTTAATGTTGCTTCCTCCTATCTTCACTCCTCCTTTTTCTGATTCTAATTTTGCTTTTCTTATGACGTTTTCAGCATATAAATTAAACAAGTAAGATGATAGGATGCAGCCTTGCCTGACCCTTTTTCCTATTAGGAACTACTATTTCCCCAAATTCTTTTCTGACAGTGGCCTGCTGTCCTTGGTACAGATTCCTCATCAAGACTATTAGATGTAGTGGCATCATGCCCATGTCTTTGATTGCATTCCATATCTTTTCATGACCTATACAATTAAATGCTTTGCTGTAGTGTATGAAACACATGCTGATTCTTTTTTGGAAAATTCATTTCTCAATAGGTTGCTAACTTTTTTATTAACTGAACCCAGCCCTTTGTCCAGTCCCACAAAGATCTCTAGTCTATTCCATAAACTTTCTAAAAAACTTGCCTGATTCAGCATTTTGTGGTGGGTTGTTGTTGTTTTTTCCTTGCCTCACCCTGTAGCTGAACAGAAGGCCAGGTGAAAAGCCAAAACAAGCCCTTGGAAAGGAATGGCCCTTTCATCCCTCATATCCAAGCAAACCATCATCCACACTGAGAAGGTAGCCTAGAATTCAGCCCATTCTTGTCTCTTCTCCAAAAATCCTATACTATTTTGCTTGGGGGGAAGGGGGACCTCATCAGTGAAGTTAAAAAAAAAACACCAAAAAGGGGCACTTGCTTTATTTTTATTTTTTCCAAATAGACTGTTGAATGCAAACTATTTTCAAGCTGCCAAGAAATCTTAAATACACTTGTATACACTTGAATTAGCTCAGAATGGCAACACATTGCCAGGGAGGTCAAATGTCATGCTTAAGGCTCCTAGATAGAAGGGAAGCGGGGAAGAGAGGTGGGACAACAAAACTGGCATAAATGTTCTGCCTCACAAATGCAAAGGCAACTACTTTGGGAACAAACATTCAGAGGTTGGGAACAGTATTTTATTTGGCTGATGAACTACATCACTACAACTTCCACAAATCCCAAGAAAAAATGCCTCGCTGATGCTGGCTGGGAGCTTCTGGAAGTTATGCTCACTCTAGTAACTTCTCCAACTTTTCTTGCATTTCACATGGTCTAGAGACATGGAAATTAAAACATGATGGTTTTACTGTACATATTTTGTCTCTGTTCAGGTCCTAATTTTGGAAACTATAATCAACATCAGTCACCAATGAATAAAGACACATGGCAGGACCAGATCTGGGAAATGATCTTTAACCAGTACCTACTGGTATTTTCCAAGACTTTCCTCCCATCTTTAAAGGTAGAGTTTACATGGGAAAGCTTTAGATAAACATATCTGACTCTCTACAAGGCTCCCTTTGATTTACAATACTATTAACAACATGAAGGAGACTCCCTAGAAAGAAGAGAAGATGAAAAAGAGCAGCCAACAGTACAGTATTCTCATTCAGGCTACATTCTCATTCAGGGTGTGTTTGTTTGTTTGTTTGTTTGTTTACTTGCTTGTTTTGGGGGGGTGTTAGATTTTAAAGTCAGATTTTGATATCATTATCCTCTCCCTTATTGGAAGGAATTAATTATTTGGAGCAGTACACATACAAAGAGTAAAAATCTGAGTTCTTCAGAAAAATTCATATCTTCGCTGCTTAATCTAATCCCTCTGTACTGTATGATGGGAAATATATTTTACCATTTGCTAAAGGAACCAATTCCTGTACTTCAAGGGTAAGGAATTATTTTCGTCCTAGGAGTTAGGACCAAGAGAATTGGTTCTTCCCCCTTGCTCCATGGGCAGGATGGATGATGTCTTTAAGTCCTTCTCCTGATGTCATCAGGCCCCACTTCTACCCTGAACATCCATCTTTCACTTTCTCTGAAGAGAAAGAAGTCTGTTGTTTCATATCTCTTTCTGGCTGGTGAAAGTCCCCTTCTACACTCTTCAGGTTGGTGATAAGATACATGCTAAAGCAATCCCCATGTTATCTCTGCTCAGTGGTACTGCATTAGTTCAACTTATCCCCACCTCTGCCACAAAATGAGGACTTCCTCCTGTCCTACTGCTATGGCACCAAATGTGGGGACCGTCTAGATGTTGTTGTGGTTCTTGTGCAAGACTTTATTCATTTAATCCCACCACTAGATACCACTACCCTTGATCTACTGTTGCTACCACAGACACTGTATGTCTGAACTCAAGCTTTCCTCACTCCCTTATGCAACATTCCCAGAGGCACAAGCATATACAGTAATACAAATAGTTCAACATACATTTTAAAATTATTTATTTAAAATATCTCAAACCTGCCTGACCTGAACTAACTACCTTTAACGCACATCTGTCTCTCATATTCCTAACTTCTGCACTCAAATCTCTCACTCTGTCCTACACACCAGCCTTTTTAAAATCCCATCAAACACTCAGCCAATCACCAGTCACTCCCAACATACAACACTCTCATCCCTCCAGATAGATAACTTACCTTATTACTTTTATTGTACATTACATACATCTCCATGATTGTTTGTTGTGTGCTTTCAAATCATTTCCAACCTATGGCAATCCTAAGGAAAGCCAGCATGGCATAGTGGTTTGAGCATTGCACTACGACTCTGGAGAGCAGGGTTCAAATCCTCATTCAAGCATAAAAACCCACTGAGTGACCTTGGGCAAGTTACACTCTCTCAGCCCCAGAGGATGGCAATGGCAAACACCCTCTGAAGAAACTTGCCAAGAAAACCATATGATAGGTATGCCTTAGGGTCACCATAAATCAAAAATGACCTGGAGGCATACAACAACACAAAGGCAACCCTATTATGAGTTTTTCTTGGCAAGATTTATTCATAACAAGTTTATTCTTGCCTTCCTCTGAAACTCAGAGCATGTGAGTTGGCCAAATCACCCAGTGGGTTTCCATGCCCAATCAGGGATTTGAACCCTGGCCTCCAGAATTGTATTCCCAAGCTCAAATCACTACAACACAGTGGCTGTATATATAGCTGTACCTTATCTTAATTTCTCTAACCACAATAAGCAATCCAAGCAAAAATTGTATTTTATTGATGTAAGCCACCTCAATCTGATGGGAGAGGTGGGATAAAAATAAATTATTATTATTATTATTATCATTATTATTATTATTAACACAACAATTTTTTTAAAAAAACTAATCTAGAACATCACAGTTACCAACTGCTTTCCGAGCCCAGTTCAAGATGCCCATTTAAAATTTCAGAGCCCCAAGCAGTTTGGGACTTAGCTACCTAAGAGGTAACCTGTCTCCTTATAAAGCTATCTAATAGTGTATATAGATATTGAAAAAGACCTCCTTGAGAATCAAAAATGAGAGAACGACAGAAAAACTGGATATGTCAAAAGTAGATCAAATTGTGGGAAATGATTAACTGGAATTGTCCATGCCAAACCCGGACAGGGGAGAGCATGCCATGAACAAATACAAAGATTCCTGCTCCCTCTCCCAAAGGAAGGGACAAGGGGAAGGGGCATTTTCCAGAGCCAGCACAGCCCCAATTTGGCCCATCTATTGACTGGTTTAGGCCCACACAGGCCTACTATATTTTTTTCATTCATTCATTCTTTCATTCACGTGATGTCTTCCTAAATCACCCCTCTATTCAATGAGTGTTCCAGGGAATTTAAAATAAAACCATTAACAACAACTAAATACAACAATTCCAAAGCTAATCTAGATTTTAGAAATTAAAGAGTTGGCTTTTACTTTCTATTCTGTTCTATTTTGTTGCTCTTAGTGGTTTCATTTTCTATTCCCTCAAGCACTCATTAAATGGAGGAGTTATTCAGAACCAATCTAGAGCCAATTTACTTTCTAAAATTTACTAGGGGAAAAAAAACTAGAAAAAGTCAGTTTTTAAAATCCTCTATAAAGTTGTGGGTCTTTACCTTTGCGGTGCAAGGTCACAGACACCCTTGAGAATCAGATGAATCAGAACCATGGAATTTGTTTAAAAGGAAAAATCATATATATGATTTGTGCATACAACAACATATGAGAAGAAAAATAAAGCAAAATAAAAGTTCACCAGGAGAACCGAAATAGCCTGAGTCAGTCCTGTGACTGAAACAGTGGAAACCTGCTGAAATTTCCCCATAATGGTCCATGAAACCTATGGATCAGACTTTGCCCATTTCTTCTTTAACAACAGTTTTATCTGCAGTGATTATAACCCATAGCTATACCATGAGAAGCTGCAATGAAAAATTTCCCTTCCCAATTTCTGCAGGTCAGTTGCTGCTAAAGAAACAGAAAGAAGCCAAACCATTCTCCTCCTATTCTTCTTTTTGTGACCAATTGAGACTTTCTTTGGGAATGACTGGGTTAAAGAGGACAAAAAAGGTACCTGGGCTTCCAAAAATTCCATATCAATCCTTGAAGAGTTGTTCCCAGTCAGTGTAGACAGTACTAGGCTGGAGTAGTGGTAAGACTTTGAGGTACAGGCATAGGCTCCCACCTGGGGTTACCAAATAAAAAGCAGGACAAGGCTTTTGTCACACAAGCGCCACCTGCTACAATTTCCTCTTCAACACAACTATTAAAGGTACAAGAGCCCTGCCCCATTTTTCATCTGGTAACCTTAGGTTGCATTTATACTGGAAAATTAATGCAGTTTAACACCACTTTGCCATGGCTCAATGCTACAGAATTCTGGGATTTTGTGAGATTTTTAGCCTTCTCTGTCAGGGAGCACTGGTGCCACAACAAATTATGGAATCCCAGGATTCCATAGGATGGAACCATGTCAGTCAAAAGCAGTGTCAAACTGCACTAATTCGGCAGCATTCCACACAGGATAATTAAATAAGAGGTCAGGACAGGCTCATCATATTGATAAGGGCGTACATATGACCCTCAAACACCATATGGTTTGAAAAGAAATCACGTAGCTACATCTGTTTTATCAACCTACCCATTCAACTTGTATGCAGAAAATATCATAATAGCAGCAGGCTTAGAATCGGTAGAAGGAGGAGTGAAAATAAAAAAGAAGGAACATTAACAGTCTAAGATATGTAGATGACACCATACCACTAGCAGAAAACAAAAAAGACTTGGAACAATTACTAAAGAAAGTCAAAGAAGAAAGTGCAAAAGCAGGCCTACTGGTGAACATAAAGAAAACAAAAATAGTCACCACAAAGAATTTACATAAATTCAACCTAGATAATGAGGAAATCGAAATAGTCAAAGATTTTCCATACCCAGAATCAAACATTGATCAAAACTGAGACCACAGTCAAGAAATCAGAAGAAGATTAGGAATGGGAAGGGCAGCTATGAAAGAATTAGGAAAAAAAATCCTTAACTGTAAAGATATACAACTGAGCACTAAAGTCAGAACTGTCCAAGCCATTGTACTCCCCATCACCATGTATAGATGTAAGAACCGGACAGTAAAGAAAGTCAACAGGAAGAAAATCAACTCATCTGAGATGTGGTGCTGGCGAAAAGAACTGAGAATATTGTGGATGGCCAAGACAAACAAATGGGTCCTTGAACAGATCAAACCTGAAATCTCCTTGGAAGCCAAGATAATCAAATTGAGGCTGTTGTACTTTGGCTATATCATGAGAAGCCACAAGTCATTAGAAAAGACAATAATGCTAGGAAAGGTAGACGGTAGTACAGTGAGAGGAAGACTGCATGCCAGATTACTGGGCTCAATCAGGGAAGTCACAGGTCTGCACCTGCAGGAGCTGAGCAGAACATCTGAGAATAGGGAGACTTGGAGATGTCTCATCCACAGGGTAGCCATAAATTTAAATTGACTCAAAGGCAGCTAACAACAACAACAAAGCTACATCTACAAGGACTGTGTCGATGACAGTCACAAAGCACCATCTCCATGCAGGCTCCATCAGAGCTCCATCATCCCCAGCCAGCATGCCCCGCCAGACAGTGTGCAGATGGGAAGGACTGGCCAAAATGAATTCGGTGAGCTCTCTCTTGTCTGACTGTCCAACAATGCTTCAGCACAGTCAACACCAAAACTGACTTTGACTCAGTTGCAAAGCTGCTTGCATGTCCACTTCCAAGGAAAAGCCAATCAAGTTCTCATCTGGCTGGACAAACAGACTGTGGCAGGATGATTCTCCATCAACTTGAATTTCTCCCATTAATCAACTGTGCTCCTCATGTTTCAGGGAGATAGCAGTTCCCCTCACATACTGTGCATGACTCAAGGGCTGTCAAGCAGCTGAAAGGATGTTGACTTGGTTAACTCTTTCACCAAGTAATGGATCACATAGTGAATAAACTGGCATTCTGCCAAAATTTCTTGAATGGTGGTGGTATGAAGCATCTGCAACTGACCATTTTAAAAGGAAATGCAAGTTGCTATGGGCTTTTAAAAAAGGGAGCGGAAGATGAAGAGACCAATAGAAACAGGGGGCAGAAGGGAATTGACACTGGAGACTCTGTAGGGTGTCATTTTTGCCAAAACAGAGAACAAAATTTGCATAACATGTGGATGTGTCAATTTGTATGCAAAAGTGCACGTTTAGAAAGGATGGCTAGAATCCTGATTGCTTCTTACACCCGATCGCTTCTTACATGTGGTTAGGCATTTTTGGCTGATGCAGAATATCAATATTCAGGTCAAGATTGAAGAAGAGAGGTTATATATGCAGTCCCAGCGGAACCAGTACAATTTGTTGTTGTTACTGTGTACCTTCAAGTCATTTCTGACTTACAGAACCCTAATGCAAACCTATCACAGGGTTTTCTGAGCAATATTTCTTTATATAAGGTTTGCCATTGCCTTCATCTGAGGCTAAGAGAATGTGACCTATCCAAGGTCACCTAGTCGATTTCCATGCCAGAGCAGGGATTTGAACCCTAGTCTCCTGAAGTCCTAGTCCAACACTCTAACCGCTAGACCACACTGACTTGTTAAGTGGGTACTATATAGGTTTGATATGATCACAACATCTTAATCCCACTAGGATCTGGAAGGCTGCATTCTGTGCCACACTATTTCTTGACCTTCCCTAAAGGTAGACACACAGGAATCATGTCACAGCAGCCTGTTGTTGTTGTACTTGTCTGCCTTCTTGTTGTTTCTGACGTATGGTGACCCCAGGTTTTCTTGGCAAGATCTGTTTGGAGAAGGTTTGACTTTGCCTTACTCTGAGGTTGAAAAAGTATGACTTACCCAAAGTTATCCAGTGGGTTTACTTGGCTGAGTGAGGATTCAAACCTTGGTGTCCTAGTCCAGTCCAATGCTCTAACGACTACACCCCGCTTGCTCTCAACTCAGCAGCCTAGCTGGCATCAAACAGAGTTTGGAAAAGTCACCTCAATAAAATACATGTGACTTTTCTTACTTGTTTTGATTGATGTTTTAATAGCACAATTAATCTAATTCGTATGTTAACATCAATAATTTATTGTAATTTTAGTGCAGCCTGTTTTAATTATATAAGAAGCCACCTTGTATCCCAGATAAGAGAAAAAGCAAACAAACAAACAAACAAAAACTTTATGTGGGAATGCTGGCTGTAAGATTCAAAGAGCACTTGTCCAAAAAAATTAAAAACTCTCCCAAGCAGTAATATGTAACCAAAGATTCCATTACTGAGACAAGAGGTCCACCTTTGCTAAATGGAGTGTCAAATGACAGTCTAAGGTGGTAAAAATGTTACCAACTAGCAATGCCACCTGCACCTCCATGGATAGTTTCACATCCAAGGCTGCTGCCACACTGTAGAATTAACGCAGTTTGACACTGTTTAACTGTCATGGCTTCATCCTATGGGATCCTGAAATTGTAGTTTGTTGTGCCACCAAGTCTTTCTGTCTAAATATCTCACAAAATACAAACCCCAGAATTCCATAACATTGAGCCATGGCAGTTAAAGTTGTGTCAAATTGCATTAATTTTGCAGCATAGATGCAGCCCAGGAGAGCCCCGAAGCTGCAGATTTGGTCTTTCTAGGGGAATGGATGAGAGCGATGTAGATAAAGCTTGATCAGGAAAAAGCAGGCTAATGCAAACTGAGAATTTTGTTCATCTAGGTGGAGTCTCCACTTGAACAACCAAGTTTGCAAACCTCCATCCAGATGAGTAAAGTTCTCAGCCTACAGTACACAAACTTCTGCTTGCTTGCGCTTATCCATTTCCCTCCCCCCACCAAAGTGCAACTTGGCAAAGGGTGGGGATTTGGTCCCAGCCCCAGAACTTGCTGAACTGCACCTCCAATTATGCCTTTGCTGAGAGTTGCAGTCCAACAAGTTCTGGAGGGCTGCATGAAGGAAGGAAGAGAGAGAAAGAGAGATTTTGTCATTACATTTCCAGACACTACCACTCCAGACCCTGGGAAAGTTACCTTTTTGGCCTACAGCCCTTCAAATGGCCCAGTCAGTATGGCCAGCAGTCATGCAGACTGTGAGATTTTGGGTTGTAGCTGGAAAAGCAACCACAGAATCATAGAGTTGGAAGAGACCATAAGGGCCATCCAGTCCAAGCCCCTGCCGTGCAGGAATACAGAATCAAAGCACTCCCCAACAGATGGCCATCCTGCCTCTGTTTAAAACCCCCCAAAGAAGGACCACAATCAGAAGAAGTGTGTTCCACTGTCGAACAGCTCTTACTATCAAGAAGTTCTTCCTAATGTTTCAGTGGGATCTCTCTTCCTGTTGTTTGAATCCATTGCTCCAAATCCTATTCTCTGGAGCAGCAGAAAACAAGCTTGCTCCAGCCTCAATATGACACCTCTTCAAATATTTAAACAGGGCTATCATATCACCTCTTAACCATCTCTTCTCCAGCTTCCTAAATCCTTCCTCATAAGGCATGGTTTCTAGACCCCTCACCATTTTGGTTGCCCTCCTCTGGACATGCTCCAACTTGTCAACATCCCTTTTGAATTGAACCTTTTCCATTTTTTCCACCACTTCCAGCCACCAATGATACCTCTCCCCTCAGACATAAAGGTCAAGAGGATTTACACTCAGATCTCTTCATACTGTAAGACGTAGCAGGACTCCCACATCTTTTTATCATTTTGTGGCAGAAGAGATGCTGTCAGGTACAGCTCTGATCGTTCCTTTCCGACATCCTTTTTTGCACAAAATGTCCCTCTTTAATGCAATTGTTTAGCCAGAGAAGGGAGGGACATCCTTTCAGAGTCACCATTCAGTATTATAGCTTCTTACTGGTCTGTAAAAGGCTGCAGGTTCAGTCCTTGGCACCTCTGGCTAAGTGAATCAAGTTGCAGCAGGTGACAAGAATCTCCCTAGAGAGCCACTACCAACGTAGACAATATCAACAAGCCTGGCATATCAAGCAGCAGCCTCCTGTGTTTAGGTCTGTACTATCCAAGCTCGGAGGAAGGCCAACGTTGTGCCATTCCCAACAGGACTGGGCTGTTGCTCTGATGCCAAGAACTTGAATGAGTGTGTGCGGCAGCGCCATCTGGTGCCACATGCCATAACATCAACCAGTCACATTCTTTGGCCCAGGCAAAAATTTACTGCAGGCAATGAATGGGAGAGCTTTCCCCAAAGTTTAGCAGCAGCCACTGCTGCTGCCAATCCCTGATCTGATGTTGCTGCTTGATATACTTGTTCTTCCGCTGGTTTAATGAAGTGCTTGTAATCCTCTGCCAGAGAGCTCCAGTCCACTACCTTGAATTACAGTGACCAACAAATGCCTCTATACACTATAAAATCAACATGATTTAACCCCTCAGTCCTTCTCTTCTCAAGGAATTTTCTTGGGAACTCAAAGTCCTTGACCAAATCGCACCTCCCAGTTTTTCTTATGATGAAGCCACAAAAGGTATAGTTGTATGAAACTGCTACACGGGTCTAATGCAGGCACACCGATAGGTTTTGGTCCCATTTGTGGGGAGAGAGCCAATGTGGTGTAGTAGTTTGAGCAGTGGACTATGACTCTGAAGACCAGGGTTTAAATCCCCGCTCAGCATAGAAAACCCACTGGGTGACCTTGGGCAAGTCACACTCTCTCAGCCTCAGAGGATGGCAATGGCAACCACCTCTGATCATACTTGCCAAAAACACTATCATAGGCTCACCTTAGGGTTGCCATAAGACGGAAACAACTTGGAAGCACACAACATGCATACACCCATTTTGGGGCCTGTCAAGTGAATGAGGCAGCCTGAGATTGTGTATTTCACAGAGAATCCTGACATGGCCCTGAACCACACTAGTTTTGATCTCATTACTAGTGAAAGAGCATCATGAGGTCACCCACTTTGGCTGAGTTCCAGAGAGAAACTCCCCACATCCAAGAGCATCTTGGTCTGTCTTACAGAGAGCATAGGATTCCTACATTTAGGTTGTTTGCTGGCCCTTTTTCTATTATGCTTCCCTGAACACTATTCCATTTCATCAAGCATTCAGTGGTTTTGAAGGTCACTCTCTAATTCTAAATATTTCTGCACAGATTTTAACTCTTATTTTTCTGATGTATTTGTTTTATTTTGTTTTAATCATAGTTTTACTTAAAATTGTGTAGTGTGTCAAGTACCTTGTTTTGTTCTGGTTGTCTAATGACTTATGGCAACCCCTTGAATTTCATAGGGTTCTCTTAGGCTAGGAATACTCAGAGGTGGTATTGCCATTCCTTCCTCTAAAATATAGTCTACAGCACATGGTATTCCTTGGTGGTCCCCCATCCACTTACTAAGCAGAGCTCACCCTGCTTAGCTTCCAAGATCAGATGGGATCTGGTGCCTTCAGGATATTTAGGGTGTGCCTAGCTATAGGAGGAACAAATCAGAAATATGTCAAATATACGCATATCTGTTTGAGGGACCAGATATAATAGGGATAATGCAAATTCTGAATAAGCTATAATTTAGGATCTCCTCTTAAATATGTAATCTCTTATTGATATATGTTATATATTGTATGTTTTGTGCTTCCTGTTTTTTAGTGGGTGTGATAACTGGGTTGTTGTATTTTGTATCTTGCGCTTGGAACATATTCTTCTTTGTCTCTGTGATGACATATCAATAAATAGTCTGAAAATACTCCTTTAACTTAAAATGAAGCCGAAACTGAGGTTCTCAAAATTCTGAATCCTGTACCAATTTCTGCAGCATAGCTTGGGTTTGCTAAAATTGTTGGTTGCTCAGACTACTTCATGTAAGGGCTGTTTGAAAATATTACTAGTTACTTTCTGGCAGCCACTGCATTGCTCTATGCCTGACCTGGCAGCCTGCAGACAAAATGGACTACAATGTCTATTATCCCCAGTTAGTGTGGACAATACTTACTACCTGGTAATGGTGAAGAATACAGTCTAACACACCTGGAAGATGCCAGTTTGCCAAAGCCTGCTTTATGTTATTTTATACCAAGAATATTTTAGAAATCGCTTGAACATGACTGCTGAACCAGCATCAACAGGCATCCCAGAGTCAGAAACCACCAACACAACAGCAGTGCTAAGGTGCAGATTTCATGCTGGTGCCACTGGATGAAGAATTTATTACCAAAAGTTCATGGCTCAAACTGCATTGCAATAAAATCTCTTCCTCAAGGGCAACTGTAAATATCAATACATGCATAATAGTCAGTTGTTTTATTCATTTTGAACTTTGAAGTTCTTTATGAATGCTGCCAATGATTTCCTTGAATGATGTGCTTGTTTTCACATTAACTTTATTATGCATTTATTGATATTTACAGTTGCCCTTTGGGAAGACCATTTTCTCAAAGCAGGCCAAGCAGTATACTTTAGGTCATAAATTCTATATCTTCCCCCAGCCAGAGATTGATTGGGGGTGAAGGTGTGTACCATATGCTGACCAACATAGCACATTTTATCCCGTATCCATGAGTATTCTTCACCCATAGATGCTTGTGCAGCCATTTTCTTTAACACTGCATAGTCCAGTAGTCACATAATTCCCAGGATCCCTGTCCAGCCACTGGTCATGCTGACTGATGCTTCTGGAACACAAGGTCCACAGGGCCAAAGGCTTAGAACCACTACCATAAATAAGAGGCAAGTCTGGCCTCAGAAATAAGTGTGGCTATCCAAGGAAGCAAGAGAAAGCTGTAAGATACCAGTGAAAGGGAAAACTTCACATGGTCATGAGAAAAGTTTATCAGCTTTGGCCTGAATCATGGTTTCTTGGATGAGAAAACAGTCACGGGAGTGGAATGGAATGGAACCACCATGCTCAAAGCCAGTATATCTCTGGGGAACCAGATTCTAAAGCATGGTTCCTCAACCAGGGTTCCCTGGAATCCTAAGGTTTTACAAGAGATCATGATTGTGAACTTTTGTTTTATGATGTAGATAATATCATTTTTATTCAGGGGTTCCCTGAGACCTAGAAATTATTTCAAAGGTTCCTCCAGGGTAAAAGGGTTGAGAAAGGCTATGCTAAAGATACTGCTAGGCTTCAATCCTTTACAGGAGCATCTGGATGGCTCCCACTGGAAAATAAATGCTGGAATAGGTAGGCCAGACTGGCCAAGAGAGAAACAAGGGAACAGGAATCTGGGTCCTTTCAGATTTTTATTAGATTACAACTCAGTCTCAGCCAGCAAAGCTGACAGCCAGAGATCAACAGGTCCACCAGAATTTGGAGGGCCATAGGTTCCTCAGCCCTGAGACAATGGACCCATTTCCCCAGGCTTGTGACCCCAAAATGCAACCAAAATTAAGCACAGGTAAAATCCACTGATTTCAGGAGGAGAGACTATAGTTGTGCTACACTCAAGTCAAGCAGACTTTGAGAGTGCAGTTTCACACACTAGGCTGGGGATCCTGAAGCCATCTGGATTCAATTAGGTCTAATCTGCACTGCAGGAAATAATACAGTTTGACATCAGTTTAACTGCTATGGCTCAATGGTCTAGAATCCTGGGATTTGTAGTTTTGTGAGATATTTAACCTTCTCTGGTGCCAGAACAAATAACAAATCCCAAGGTTCCATAGCATTGAGCCATGACACTTAAGGCAGTGTCAAGCTGCATTATTTCTGCAGTGTAGATTAGACTTTAGATTTCAGTTCCCAGCAGCCCACCCAGCTCAGCAATGATGAGAAACAATGAGAGTAGTAATTCATCAACTTCTTGGAGGGCCACGGGTCTCCTCTGCTCTGCTATACACATCTGGAAGACAGTCTCATAAAACTGAATAGGGCTTATTTCTGAGAAGACGTGTATAGGAAGGCAATTAATTTTGACTGGTGCTTGCTGAAAAATGTGTCTGATTTTGATTTTGGTTTTGACCAAAAAAGATTTTGAAAAGAAAAGATCAGCATTGTTTTCAATTTAGAATAAAAAATACTTTATTTCCATATGTGCTCAAAACATAATCAAGATGGCAGCTACCCTGCTCTCCCCCTCATCCCCGCCGAAACATGCAGAACATAAACCACACAATTCTACCAGTTTGTCAGAATAAAATCAATCTCAGTACACCTCTCGGCTTAAATCCAAGTACTTCAGTACAACCTGATTACAGATTGGACTGTCATAAGAGGCAAGAGAGTAGAGGAAGGAAGGAAGGAAGGAAAGAAGGAAGACTGACCTGTTATTTTGGATTAAAAATTCATAAAGGTGTGTGTGGGGGGGGTGGTAATGCGGGGAGGGAGTCTATTGCAAAAAGGGTTTGTTGTAAGGCAATCAACACAAAAATAATGAATTTCCCATTCCACCCCACTGTTCTTTAAGCACATACGCACAAACCCAAATCTACATCTTGGTTACGAAAGCTAGCACAAAGCTTGTTCTGAGATTTGCACAGCTGTGTCATGTGTGCATGTATCAAGGTTGGCTCACAGTACCCACGCTGGCAATTTCACTCTAGGGACAGTGGTGTGATGGATGAGCTCCTGCCTGCCCCATCTGTCTGCCTCCCTTCATACAGCTGTGAGCCAGGGAGCCTTTTCTCCAACTGTTTCACCCTCTCCAGGAAACAGGGATGGGTCTCTCAGCAGAACAGAGCATGGGCAAAGAAAAAGAATATGCACGCCCCCTTATTGTCCTATTAACCCACACTCATCTCCCAGCACTTCACGTAAACAGAAGAGGCCTGAGAAGCCATGGTCAAATTATGGGAGGGAGGAATGAAGAGATCCTCCTATATCGAGTCTCACATCAGTTGCTAATTCCTCCCAACCATACTCCAAATGTACTATCAGTTTATCCATTTGTTTTCTGTCCCTTTAATGAATGCAGGGCAAAGGAGGATGCAGGAAGAGAAGCTCTTTCCATCCCTTTATTTCCATGCTGGAAATGCTTCATCTACTGAACTTCTGCCTGCCACATCTAACTGAAGCACAGCAGTAATCTTTCCAGAAAGAGAAAGCGAGCAACTATTCCTGATGGAGCTGCTGAAAAGCAACATGTATGTGATGAGGGTTCAAACATTTCCATTTGAACCCCTGCCCTCTCTCAGGATTGTCTGAGTTCCATGTGAGCATGTAAAGGGCAAGCTCAAACTCATCTCCTAACACTATCTCTCCGCTCTCCTAGACTGCTTCCATTCTCCATTCATCAAACATAAACAGACACACACACACATACACAATAAAACTTATCATTCTTCATGACAGAAGGAAGTAGGAGTTCACACAACACATAATTAACTTAGTCACTCCCACAAGAGGTGGAGATAAGTACTAGATTAGATGGTTTGGGGGGGGAAACATTGTACCAAATGAAAGTGAGAGGTATCTATCCATGAATGTTAGCGATGCTCAATGGTCATTAAAGCTCTGGTCACCATCTTTTCCTGATGGCTTCCAGGAACACAAGAAGGCAGATACACTCAATCTTACAGAGGTGGCAAGGTTATGCCTCTATCCTTCCAGACTCTTCTCCACTATTCTCTTCCCTTTTCCAGAGTATAAGAGCCCTCCCTTTTTTGTGCTCACCTCATCCATTTTCTCTTTCTAATCCAGACAGTGTAAGGCTGGTGTTTTGTACAGTGCCTACCACATGGCAGTTGCTAAAAAAAAAAGCACTGTTAACTTTTCCATAATAAAACTATACTAGTCATGGTGCTGGGTGTTATCAGTACGCTGATGACACCCAAATCTATTTCTCCGTATCTCGTTCGTCGGCCTTCGAATTCCGATGGCATCTCTTCTCTCAATGAATGTCTTCAGGCGGTAATGGGCTGGATGAGGAAAAACAGATTGAAACTGAATCCAGACAAGACGGAGGTGCTCATGGTAGCGGCCCCGAAACCAAGAATTGGGTTGCAACCTCCAGTCCTGGATGGGGTCACACTCTCCTCCAGCGACTGTGTTCGCAGTCTAGGGGTGCTCCTTGACTCGTCGCTCCTGATGACAAATCAGGTAAATGCGACGGTCAGGAGTGCCTGTTATCAGCTTCGGCTGATACGCCAGCTGCGCCCTGTTCTGGAAATAAGGGATCTCGAGACGGTTGTGCACACGCTGGTAACCTCACGCCTTGACTTCTGTAATGCACTCTACATGGGGCTACCCCTGTGCTTGACTCGGAAATTACAGCTGGTTCAAAACATGGCAGCCAGGCTTGTCTCAGGAACATCTAGGAGGGACCACATTACTCCGGTTTTGAGGTCCCTCCACTGGCTGCCTATCAGCTTCCGGGCCCAGTACAAGGTGTTGGTTATCACCTTTAAAGCCCTAAATGGCTTGGGTCCAAACTATCTTAGAGACCGCCTCCTCCCGTACAATCCTCCCCGCGCTCTCCGGTCCTCTGGGAGGAACTTACTGCAGCCTCTAAAATCTAGGCTTGCGGCAACCTCCCAGAGGGCATTCTCTGCTGTCGCCCCCAAACTCTGGAACGACCTGCCAAATGAGATCCATCAGATAACATCATTAGACAGCTTTAAAAAAGCGGTGAAGACGGATCTCTTCCGGCAGGCCTTTCCAGATTAACCATCCCGGCCCAGGTTCCCTGATTCCCTCATTCCTCCTGTGGCCTCATCTTAGTGATGGTTGAGGATCAACAGAGGGATATCAGGGTTTTTAGTTTTTAATTGTTGTTTTTATGCTTTGATATTGTGTTTTTAATATGTTATACTGTTTAATACTGTCTTAAGGGGGGAGGGATAATGTGTTTTTAATTGTTATACTTTATATTTTACTGTTGTCAACCGCCCGGATTGGTTTGCCATAGGGCGGTATACAAATAAATATTATTATTAAAAAAATATTATTACTAAATATCAATAGCCATATTAACAGTTACACAAAGGAGCAAATCACTCAGGGGTCAGGAAATCTCCACCTTCCAGGACGCCTATGGCCCTTAGGGCTGCCCTATTTGACTTGCAGCATCACCTTCATGTCCTGCCCTCCTGCTCCATGCAGCACTGAAAAAGTCCTTCCTGTGGAAATCTTTTCTTCATGCTTAATTGCTCTGTCTCTCTGTTGTGTGTGTTCAAGTTGCCTGTCAGCCTATGGCTAAACTGTGATGTTCATAGGTTTTTCTTAGGTAAGGGATACTGAGGCTGCTGCCACTCTACAGAATTAATGCAGCTTGACATCACTTTGACTGACGTGGTTCCATCCTATAGAATCCTGGGATTTATCATTTGTTGTGGCACCAGTGCTCTTTGGCAGAGAAGGCTAAATATCTCACAAAACTACAAATCCCAGAATTCCATAGCATTCAGTAATGGCAGTTAAAACACAGTCAAACTGCATTAATTCTGTCGTGTAGACACAGCCTCAGATGGTGTTTCCTACTGCTCATCTCTGAAATACAGCCTAAGCACCTGGTATTCTGCAGTTCCCCATGCAAGTGCCAACCAGGCCTGGCCCTGCTTAACTTAAGATCAGATAGGATCTTGTGCTTTCAGAGCTCTGATGCACAGGGAAAAGATTTGGAGGATTGCAGTGGGAAAAGTTTCTCTTTCCACACACTGACATATCGTAGCTGCCATTGTCATCAACAATAATATAGTACTTTTCAAGATGCTTTTTCCTGATCTGTTTATGTAGCCCTATTTGTATACTGGGCGTTTTACAAAACAGTGATAAATAACAGATTCCTGCACTTAGGAAATTACAACTGAAAGTGGCAAGTTTTAGTGGGAAAGAACAATGAAGGTGAGGAAAGGATAATAAAAGAGTAGAGGGCAAGAAAAAGTAAGAATAATGATGGATGTGAAATCAAAGTTGTGTAAGTGTTAATATAAGTGTTGCCTTCCACTTTTTTACAACAACCCTATAAAGCAGTTCAGTATTGCTGTTCCCATAGTTCAGTGGAAGGTCACTGGGTATTCCTGAAAGTGCAGCTTACCCAAAGACACCTACCAAGTTTGTAGCTGAAATAGGACAGTTTGCTTGATTCTCTTACTAGTTGCAGGACTGGTGGCAGCACTAGGAAAAGGTACTTTTCACACAACTTGCTGACCAGCATGGCTAGTGGCCACTTTAGTTACGGGTCCTGGGCATTGTAATCCAAAAGGTAACCTTTCTGAGCTTGCTTTCCGGTGTGAGAGCTTGCTTTCCATGTGGGAAATGAGGGAGCTCTACCAATGATTATTATAAAGCATTTATATTATATGTGAGGCTAAGAATGTATGAAAGACTTCAAAATTACCCCGTATTGCTATTTATCACCTTTCATGGTTCTTGATTTGGAAACAGATTCTATGTGGCCAAGGAGGCCACATCCTGTTCATTCCTGGATTTTCTTGGGTGTCTTTAAAGAAATATATTTTCAGTATTAAATATTGTTTTCTACATTTAATAGTATTTGTACTATTTTACCACAACAACAAAACTATTGATGAATTTCTAGATCCTCATATTCTGGTGAAGAGAAGTTGAAAGTGTGGTCAACACTCCAAGAAAAAGACAACGACCCTTTCATGGGGTTTTCTTGGGGATATTTGTTCAGAAGGAAATTGCCTTTGCCTTCCTTTGAGGCTGAGAGAGTGTGACTTGCACAAGCCCTGATCTCCCATAGTCATAGTCCAACACTCAAATCATTACATCACACTGATTCTCTAACACTAAGAAATAGGCTACACTAGAGAAATCTAAACTGGTTACAGAATGCTGGAAGAAAGCATGCTTGGCATTTAAGTAATGGTAAAATTCTTAATCCAAAGAAAAAGACAGTAGAACATGGTCCTCTAGTAACACTGGATAATATTTTTAAGGCTCCTGAATGTGCTTAGGCATTTGGTCTCACTTCCAATAGCATCTCAGTCTCTATCACTTGTAATCCTAAAAGCAGCCTTATGGTAAAGACCTTTTTGCTGTCCAGCAGCACTGAATCATTTCAATTTCATTGCATAACAGAAGGGAATTCCCTAGACTGACATGCAAGGAAATGACTGCTAATGTAATTCTGACATTACCAACAAATAGTTTTTGCAATGTCCATGGACTGATCCAAAAGAATGTGAATCTACCCTACCATTTTCCTTCCTAGAGGGAATTGTAGAGAGAAAGAGAGAGGAGGAGAGAGAAAGAGAGAGGGAGGGTGAAGGGGAAACTACCCTGTCCTTCATTTTAAAAAATAAAAATCACATCTTCCTAAATCTCCTGCTGCCTCCAGTTCCTCTATAATGGGCAAATGTCCTCTCATAAACTTCTGCTCATAAAATATTTCCTCCTTTCACATTCCACAATGTTACAATTACCACAGTAATCTCCAAATCCCCAAATGTGAACATATTTATACATTTTTATTATTATTCCAAATATTTATAAACTGTTTTCCTGACAACCATCCAAAGCAATGTGAAACAATGTAAAAATACAGCAAAGGAAAGATATAAAATCAGGTAATCATCGAAAGCTTAAAATACAACATAAAACAACAATATAACAGCCATCAGGATCTCCCAAACGCCTGGCGGAATGGATAGGTTTTTTTACAGTGTATACTATAAATTTTATAGCAGTAGTAAAATGGGGTGTAAATAAAAAAGAAATAGGATGCAATGATCTATTCTCTACCAATTCTTTGTCCATCATCACTATGTTTATACTCTTTCTCTAAGATATAATGCCCTCACCATTACAGATTCTGGACAGACAATTCCTATACTATTGTTCACATATTATTAAAGGCTTCCAAAAAGCATTTCCATACTTGCTCTTTCCCTAGTCTCTTGAACCATTAGAAGCTGCTGTGTACTTTGCATTTTTAGGAACATGCCTGGCTTCCTATCGCTTTAAGTGGACATTACAAATGGGAGTGAGATGTAAGTGCGACCAAGCATATGTCTTCCAAATTATAGGGACATTGTTTTAGCAAGGATTTGCTTCAGAGACCCCTATCAGACATACGAACAGTGGCAAAGCTGGGTAGGAAAAGCACAACACTGTGTAAAATGCTCATTAACAGTAATTAAGCTGATGACATTCTTGTAAGGGGAGTAATAATATTGGTGGTGGTGGTTAATTTCACCATGGAGAGATTGAGAATGGTTTTACCCATCGCCCTGGCCTTGGAGGGAGAGAAGAAGTGGCAGTATCTACTGGATTTCCTTACCCCACTGCCATTCCCTTCTCCTTCTGTGTCATGTCTTTTTTAGATTGTATACCTGAAGGCAGGGAACTGTCAAACTAACAATCTGTAAAATGCTCTGACAGCCTTTGTGGTGAAAGAGTGTGTATAAATACTCTAAAATACTCTAAAATACTAAAGACAGCAGTCTCATTTTCTTGCTCTCTCTCTTCCACAGGGATGCCCCTCATTCTAATAAAAGCAATAGTGGGATATATGTTGGGTGAAGGGGAGAGATGCTGAGATTTCAGCAACAAGAAGGGGGGGGGGGGGGGAGAGACTGGCAATCCGAGGCGCCTGGCAGGCACAGGGCGCAGGTAGCAGCAGTTCCATCCATCACCTGTTCATCTGACAGATGCTGGAAAGCAAAGGATGCTCAGGTACTCCCTCTCAGCCAATCAGAGAATGGCTGGAAGCTGATAGGCTGCCAGCAAAGTGGTACCCGGTGGGATGCTGCAGAGAATGACCTGCAGATGACCTTGTTCCAGTCGCGCCAGCCAGCAGCAACAGCATCCGCCTGCCTGCTCTGCATCTCATGGCATCCCTCCCAGAGACAGAAATAGCCTCAATCCTGATAGACTGAAGGTAAAAGTGGGAGGAAGGGTGCAGTCTTTTATTTCATGTTTGGAGGAAGTATTAACATTATCAATGAATCTCTCTCAACACTGAAAGAAGGCACTCTGGTATACCTTAGGTACCATCCTCAGGCAATGATTTTATCGTCAGCCCTCCATATCTGCAGATTTTTTAATCCACGGATTCAAGCATCCCTGCCTTGAAAATATTTTTAAGATATACATTCCAAAAAGCAATGCCTTGGATGTATTTTAATACTGTATGCTGCAAGATGACTGGGGTATCGCTGCTAGGAACAGTTGTCCATCACTCCACTTACAGTGCATCTATATCCATGGCACTAGCATCAAACGCACCCATCTTAGATGCACGTAAGACAGCGACATGGCCTTCCTCTTCCATATTGGCATGCCACTACTGTTTGGATGCCTTTGAATCAGATGCATAATGTATCTTGTGGTTCTTACATAAGTGATATGCCTAGTTCTCCCATCCAAAGCAGAGTCCCACTCTTAGTAATTCAGCAACCTCTTCCTCTTAGCGGGGAAGGCCCAGCTAATTGTGACCAAGGAGCCACAAAAGATCCTACCCACCCATCCATTTGTTCCTGAAGAAATCAAGTGAGGCAAAATATGAATGAGTTAAAGAGAATTCAAAGCTATAGACATGCTAGGCTGCATCTGCACTGCAGAAATAATCCAGTTTGACACTACTTTAATTCCCATGGCTCCATGCTATGGAATTCTGGGAAATTAGTTTGTTGTGGCCCTACAGTGGAGTTCTACTCTGATGTCAGAACAAACTACAATTCCCACAATTCCATAGCATGAAGCCATGGCAGTTAAAACAGTGTCAAACTGGACTATTTCAGCAGTGTGAATGCAGCCCCAGTCTAGAAAATTAGCTTGCAAAGGGATCTTGTATGCTGTTTCTCTTCCCAATCTTCCTTTGTAGTTCTTTTGTTCAAGGACCACTGATGTGAGGTCTGAGATGAAATGCCCAGGGAGACTGAAGTGTTCTGCAACCAGTTTTTGTATATTCCCATTCCTAATGTCTGATTTATGTCCATTGATTCTCTGGTGTAGGGATTTGCCTATTTGTTAGGGAGAGAGCAGTATGCATTTGCATCCTGTGTGTGGTGCGTCCCCTCCCTCTTCGCCCTTCACATGTGCTGAATTTTATTTTATCCAGCACCTGAACATTTGGATGATACTACAGTTTGCTTGTTCTGTTCCCTCTTCATTTCTGTGCCACATCAATGTTGCTGATATCTGGAGAAGAAAGGCAACAATAACATTTGTTTCATACACTAAGCATTCTGAATTAAATATTTTTGTGTGTTTTTTCATAGTTCAAGACTTCTGATTATTTGGATATGGAATTCTGTCTTTGCTTTAATGCATTGTGAAGAGAAGGACAGGTTGCTTACCTGTAACAGTATTTCTTCGAGTGGTCATCTGCGAATACATGCAAATGGGTTTCACTGCGCCTGCGCAGTGCTGCTCCGAACCTACTGGAATCACTGGGCAAAGTTTACTTTGCAACATATAGAAACTTTTTGGCGGTAACTCCGCCCACCCGTTATAAGGCCCCTGCCTTCCCGCTCTTTTCCCCAGTTCCGCAATTTTTCCGCCAAGCAGGCGATGGAAAGAGCCAATGAGAGCAGGACACTGAGGGGACGGACGGGTGGGATTTGTATGTATTCGCAGATGACCACTCGAAGAAATACTGTTACAGGTAAGCAACCTGTCCTTCTTCGTGGTTCCGTGCGAATATTAACACTGGGCTTAGATGACAACGCTAAGGTATGGGCGGGGAGGGAGTGTCATGAACCAACAATAAGTAGGTAACAACAAGGTATATTATTACAAGAGAACATTGAACATAAAAAGAGTGCAGCGTGTTTTGTTCATGAAAAAGAGAAGTGAGCATAACATGTGCTACACTGAGTAGGGAACAAGAGGTCATAAGGACCGGTTACATTAGTAGAACTTGGTGCAAGCAACATTGAAAGAATGAAACAGACGTTCAACGCACAATTGAAAACAACCACACGTAGTGCAGTAATGCAACCCTGAAACCAACACAGCCCTCCCGAAACTTGTCTCGGATGGCCCTGGTGTCCAACCTATAATGTTTAATAAAAGTTAGTTGGGACCAGACACAGCCTTGCAGACACCTCAAGGGAATCCCCGCAGGAATGCGGAGGATGCTGACTTGCCCTTGTGGATGAGACCGAACCCTGCGGGAGAGGTTTGCCCACTTCATAGCGAGGTGGATGGTACCAGCCACATTTGGAAAACCTCTGCGCAGACAACAGGCAACCCCTTCTTCGGTTCCGAGTATCATTGGAAAGTCTCTCGGACCGATGAGGCAGCAGTGTCTGTCCAAATAAAACGCCAGTGCTCTCCTGACATCAAGAGAGTGTAGCGTCGCTGCCGCATCAAATGGGCTGGATGTGTGGCGAGTGGGCAACACAATGGTCCCTGACACATGTGGAAAGCAGACACAACCTTCGGCAAGAAAGTATGTCTGTACGGAGGACCACCTTGTCCTTGTGGAACCTCCAAGAATGGCTGGTCCCTCCGTAAGGAACAGAGTCGCCCGCACGGCGGGCAGAGGTGATAGCCACAAGAAAGCGGTTTTCCAGCAATAGTCTCAAGTCCGCTGTGGGCCTATTGGTTCAAAGGGCTTGGATTGGAGGGGAAACAGTCTACCGCTAAGCTCCAAGCGGCGTTGGTACCAGACACAGGAGGGGATACAGGTTGGCAACATCCCTTAAGGAACCCCTTCACCAAGGGTTCTGAAAAAGAGAAACCCTCCCCCCGAACTGTATTTGGCACCAAATGGCAGACAGGTAGCATTTGAATAGATGTGAGGGACGCACCTATCCAAACGCGCCATCAAAAAACTCCAGCACCACTGAGTGGACACCATGACGCAGGAAGACAAGCCCCTGTTCGGTCAAGGAATGAGTCAAATCTCCTCCATTTCAGGGCATAGGACCGCTGGGTGAAGGTTTCCCTTGCAGCCAGATTCACCGTACTCACCTACTCCGGCAAAGCAGTCAGGGCTGGATGCCTCCAGGCTAAACACGGCAGCTCTCGATGGCCGGGTGGAGAATCTGTCCGTTTTCCTGGATCGAGCAGCAGGTCCGGGCGGATGAGGCGGAGAGCATATCCTGAAAGGGAGGCGGGGGGCAAGCCAGGCTTGTCTCGGCCACCACGGGGTGATCAAGATCGGCATGCGATCCGGTACGTTGTCATCTTGGGACACCACTTGATGTGAGAGGGAGGGAAAGGAATGGGAAGGGTGAGTGAAGCTCCCGTCTCCCGAGGAAGGGCGAAATGGTCTCGGGGGATCCGTCCATTCGCTCCTGTAGCGAGACATGGGGACAGTGTCTGTTCCCCTGGGTAGCGAGAGGGTCCGGATCCGGGCGCTGGGGTTTCCCCACCAGCGAAGATGGTCGGCTGACCGTCGGGATGGACGCCTTCACGTGTCAACGACGGGAGTATCTTCTTGATGAGGCGAATCTCCGCCCGTCGTTTACTCCCCGGGAAGTGAATCGACTTGGAGGAGGACAGTCTCTGGTGCACAGTCCCATGATTGCGGGTGTTGTCGAGCAGGGTCCTTGGACCCTGGTACCACCCTTGTTTGTGATGTAATACCTCACTGTGGTGCGTATGTCGTCCTCAGGAAGGTCATCTTTCCGTTGACGTGGAAACTGAATCATGCCCTACAAAGTGTCTTTCCCCTGCCGCATCTCCAATACAGACGTTGATTTTGTGGCGGGGCTTAATCCGGTGTGGGACACACCTGTCTTTGCTGGAGTCCCAAGTCACGCCTGTGGCGCCCCCCTCCCTTCCATGGGGTGGCATCGGTTTTTTCAGAGGTCAGTGTGCTGGGGCTGATGGAAGGGCCTTCGGTGCGACGTTGCGTCGCCAAACCCCCATCGAGGGGGGCGGCTATTCAGGTCTCGTTTCCCGTGAGCACCCCCCCCCCCCTTGGATGGGGGGTCTTCTACCGGAGAGAAGACCGAAAGGGGACACAGGATTGGCGAGGACCCCGAACGCCGAAAGGTTCTTGCCAGGGGTGCCGCATGTCGTCGTATTTGCCCCTGTGGCCTAGGGGACTTGGCCGTTTTGGCTCTATTTGTGGGCGATGCCGCCTGCGGTCGTTGTCGGGCTTTACACGGCAGCGGGAGTCGGTGAGCCTTCAGAGTCGCCGATGGGCACGCTGAACTTGGACTGCCTGGCGGGTGACGTGGGATTTTCCCGTGAGACCGCCGAGGTGGTCCCAGCGGTGCAGGGATGACCTTCTCCTTGCCGGCTTGTTGTTGGCTGATTCGGGTGCAACCCAGGGCCGGTCCCATGTCCTGGACAGGGGGCCTGCGCCTTTGCGCCGGTGCACCGTTTGCCTGCTTGTGACGGGATGGGAGCGTTGGCCGGACGACTAAGTGTACATGTTCCGGTCGTTGTAGCGACAGCGGCAGGCGGGGGGGGGGGCTTTGTTGTATCGCCTGATGTTTGACGGTCGCTTTTAGTTGTGTTGCCCCTGCTTGTTGCGGGCGGCGCTGCGCCGTTTCTGCACGGCCGTTAGTCCGGAAACCACTTCGTTCCCGTCCGGCTTGGGATCCCTGTTTGGGTTCCTTCCTTATGCGCACCCCGGGCGCAATGGGGTGTCGGTAGGTGGGATATTTCCCCTTTAGCTCCGTCGACTTGTGCGAGGGTGTCGGTGGTGCGTTGCTGTCCGGCGTGGCGGGCGTTCTGGCATGCGGCCTCGGCGTTTGTTACTGTTGCTTTATGGGGGGCGATGCCCCCCACGGTTCCCCCTTACGCCGAAGAGGGGTGCCGGGGCGGGCGACTGCGCTTGTGTTTCGGGTTTTTTGTGGTGTTGGGTGTCTGGCTTTTCCGGGGGCGTTGCGCGGCCGTCTGGCGGAGGGCGGTGTGCGGCAAGCTGGTTTTTTTGGTGTTTTTTTTTTGTGTTGGGCGTGTGTGGGTGGGCTGGACTCGGTCGCAGGTTTTGCGCCTTTCGTGTTGCCGGTGTGTTGGCTGCACTGGAGCGACGTGCGCGTGTGGTTGGGGGTGGGGTGTTTTGTCGCGTGTGGCCGCATGTCTTTGCCGCGTTCCCATTGCCTTTGGTCGGCTGTTTGGTGGCTGGGGCCGAGGGTGTCGCTTGGAGGCTGGCGTTGCGTTCGTTCGGGTTGGTTGACGTTCCCTGGTGTGTGTGTGGTGCGGGCGCGGCCTTGGGCCGTCGCCGTCGGACGTGGTGCGCGCCTTGTGGGGGTTGTTGCTGCCCCGCTTGGTTGTTCTCGGCGGTCTTTGTTGCTTTTGGCTGTTCTGCGTGTGGCGTCGGGTTTGTGTTTGTCGTTCCGTTGCGCCTGGGGGCTTTGGTTTTGAGGGCTCCACCTTTGCTTTTGTGGCCGTGTGGTTGTGTTGGTGATCGTGTTTGGTCGAGCGTTTTGGGTTGTTTTCCGGGTGCCCTGGGGGACAGGTTGTCGCGGGCTCTGGGCGGTGAGCCGGGTGGGGGGGCGCTCACCGCGTGCTTTTCCGCTGGTTGCCCGGCTTCCGGGTGGGGCGGGGAGTCGGGGGGTGTTGCTGTTCTGGTGGGTGTGTGTGCGGCCAGGGTGCGTTCGGGCTGCTTTCGTGGTCGCTGGGCCCACGGCGTGTCTCGGGGACGGCGGGCCGGGAGTAGGTGGCTTTTGCTTCGGGCACACCCGCACCATCCACCGCCAGACCCAGACCCACCCCTTACTCTCTTCTTTCCTTCTTCGCTTCTCTTTCTGTTTGGGTGATCCTGAGCCCCTTACCTTGCAAGAAATCTATCCCAGACTTCTAGAGAGAGAGTCCTGTGGTAGTAGAGTGTGGAGTACTTTAGAGACCGAGAAGAATTCAGAAGAGAGAGAGACACCCGCCTGCAGAGACTCAGAACAGCGCAACCTCTCCTCTTCCTTGATGTGGAGCGTGTGAGAGCTTGTGTTGGACAAAGAGAACAGATCTACCACAATCCAGATTTTTTTTCTTTTGTTTTTATATATGTATGTTTTTTTGGTATGAGACATCCTTCGAGTTTTTGATCATGAAGACACTTTTATCAGTGCTCTAGAGCTATCAAACTTTTTGTTTGTTATTTATCCGAGATAATAGATAATGATAAACGGAGTTGTGTGAAAGGGAAAAACACAGAACAAGATACCAAGAAAAAAATAAAGAGACAGAGGAAAAAACGACGACGAAAAAAACCACTTCTTTACTCCACTGTAAAATAGCCGGAGTCCAACAAAACAGACCCCCCCCCACAACACCACCCGTACGACACAACGTAAGCCACCCAGACCAGCCCACACAAAACGCTCCCGAACGAATGACGACAAACATGCGAGAAACAGAAACAACAACCACAAACGCACCCCACGCCGCCCCCCCACACCCCCAAAACAAACCCCCCCCAACCCAAAAAAACGCAAAGAACAAGGGGGGAGCGGGGGGGGGGGGGGAGAGGGGGATGGGGGGCCTCTCGTACACCGGACACGGTCGGGGACCGATCTGCAGAGGTGTCCTGCTGAGGGTCTGCTGGATGGGGGTTGTTGGTGAACTCCTTGATTGCTCTGTCTCCGATACCGACATGTAGTACCGGCCGACTGAGTGTCGAGGAACAGGTTGGATTGCTGTGTACGGGGCGGGTCCTCGTAGTCGTCGTTCCCGGAGTGGGGGAGGCGACCATTGTTCCGGAGAGGGAGGAGGCGCGTGTGTCTTCCTACCGTGGAGACAAGTCCATGGTGGGCTGAGGTGGTGGGTGCCAGTACCGGAGTCGCCGCACCTGGGCGGCAGGCCTAGGGGCTGCCGGAGCAGTGGAGGCGCGCGGGCCTTCTTGGAAGGGGAACGCCTCTTGTCTTAGCTTCGGTGGGTCGGTACCGGGCTGATTTGGCGGCTTCTTAGCTTAGGGGCATGGTCACGACTCGTCTTGTCGTGATGCCTCTTTTCCCGGCCTCGGGGTTCTCCGATGGGAAGAATGGGTTGTCCGGAAGATCCAGGAGGACAGCCGCCGCCTGATGCAGCCGGCTCTCTCGGCTTGGGAGCATGGCGAGACGCCTTGGATGCCTGGAGGAGAGGGCGAAGCAAGCTGGGCTCCGCCTCGGTACCTTTTTCGCGGTCGAGCCTCCGGTCTCTTTGTCGATTTAGAGGCCGGCTCGGTACCCTCAGTTCCCGAAGACTTGTGGGGGCGCTTGGAGGGTCGTCGGTGGCGCTGGGCGGTTTCGAGCCACGGGCCACATCAGGGTGGTGGAAGGAATTGTCCCGGCGGACACACCACCCTGGAAACGGTGGCCCTAGCGGATGTCGCCTGGACAACTTGCCCTAGAAGATGAGGCAGGGGGCGCGGAAGGCGGGACGGATGAAGAGCGCGAACCTCCCTCTGCACCTTGCCCAGGGCGATTGCGAGGTGAGCCGGGACTCACCGGTTTTTTCCGGGCCTGAGAAGAGAGGGGCCTGCAGAGCGGGCAGCCTTGGTTCATGGCTCTGGCCAACGGCACAGCAGGCAGGAGGAGTGCGGGTCTGGAGGCACCTTGCCCCCACAAATGTCGCACTTCTTGAACGGAGCAGGCATTTCCGAAGTCGTCAGAGCCAGAGGAGAATCGAAGCGAGGTCAACAGTCCGAAAGTCCGAAGTTACCAGGGGCGGGAGACAAGAGTGGTCAAAAAACAGTCGAGGTCAAGATGAGAAGTGATTCCAAATGCAAGCTAAGCGAGCGAAGTTCCCTGAAGCGCTAGCGGGCGGAAAAAAGGAACTGGGGAAAAGAGCGGGAAGGCAGGGGCCTTATAAGGGTGGGAGAGTTACGCCAAAAGTTTCTATATGTTGCAAAGTAAACTTTGCCCAGTGATTCCAGTAGGTTCCAAGCAGCACTGCGCAGGCGCAGTGAAATCCATTTATATGATTCGCAGAGACCACGAAGAAGAAAGGAGGAATCTTCTGGTAGCTGTTGGTCTTCAATCCTTCCTCCTTTTTGCCCACTCCTGTTCAGTTCCTTTCTGTATTATCTGCAGACATCCATGCAGTGTAAAGTTAAGAAATATCTCTCTGAACATATAGATAGGCTTGCCATAACCGGCTGCACCCGTATATTTCCTGTTTTGGGGGGCCCGGGCCCCTCCGCACGGGTGCAGCCCAAAAACAACGGGACCCCCCGGTTGCAGCCAAGTTGCTTGCCTGAAGGCCTCGCTGCCTTCCTCCTCGCCTGGGGAGGCGGCGGGGAGGAAGAGGAGGAGCGACTCTGGGCGGAGGAGGCCTCCCGGCCCGCACCACCCTCCTCCTCCGCCCCCTCGCCCCAGGCTTGGCCCGCCCGCATATGGACAGGCACAGGTGGACGCCGCGCCCCTGCCGGGGCGCGCGGGGGCGGGGAGGAAGGTGAAGAGGGGGGCGGGGAGGATAGGAGAGCGGGGGAAGGTGGCGCGCCCGCGCGGGAGGCAGGGAGGGTGGCGCGCCCGCGCGCAATAGGCGCTGGCTCGTCGCCTTTGCCTCCGGCAGCCGCGCCACTCACTCCCCTCGCCCCTCCTCTCCGCAGGCGCGGCCGCGGGGAGGGGCGAAGCTGGAGGCGCTTCGCTCCTGCGCGCAGCTGCACTCCACCCCTCCTCCCCCCGTCCGCCCCAGCCCCCAGGGAATGGGAGGAGGAGGAGGAGGAGAGGAGAGTGAGTGGCCAGAGAGGCCTCAAGGTGGAGTTTTTTTTGGGGGGGTGTGCTTAAGGTAACAAGTCTCCTTACTTTGACAGTGATAGTGTGTGGTGTGTGATGATGATGATGAAGATGATATGAGTGGGTCAGCTTGAGAGGCATGCATGCACTGTTTCAGAAGCCGAGAGAGTGTGACTTTCCAAAGTGCCTTTTCTGTGTGTTTTTGGTTCTGAGGCCTGGTCAATGAAATTGCTGTGATTTTTACAAACTCATGCGCAGTAGAAGAAAAACCAAAGTCCTTGACACACACTTCTGAGAAGTACATTGGTGCAAGAACTGTGAAACTACCTTGACATGTCAATGCATAGCCATGTTAAACCATGTAGGTTAAACCCAGGGGTTTGGTTATGGAATAAGCCTCTGATGATGCAAGAGATTGCCATGTTCAGTAAGCCATGTGAAATGCCCAAATGTGCTGTGTGTGTGTTTTTGGAATGGAGGTTGGGGTGTTTTTGCCGAGAAAGGGAACTCCATTTCTTACATCTGTCTAGAAATAATGCCAATGTCCTCCATTTTGATCATGCCTAAGAAACAGGCATTTAGATAACTTTTTTTTTTAAAAAATCAATTTTTTCGGTGTCTCTATTTTTAAAAATGTGTCCGACATTAGAAAAAATTTGTCCTGCATTGTCCTACATTTGTCCCAGTTTGGAGGTCTGACTTATGGCAACCCTATATACAGACTCCTTTACACCACCAAAACACTGTTGAACCTGTCACATGGACACATAAGAATAATCAGCAAAGGTGCTTATGGGTGGCATTTGAGCAGAGAAGAAGAATTTCAACAGGTGAATTCAGCAGATTTACTCTCCACACAATTATTCAAAGTCCAGGAGGCCTGCTGTCTTTTCATGTGACTACCCTAGTTTTTTCCGACACTGCTTTCATCACGCAACCACCATACTTCAACACAGCATTTTCCCGGGGTCCAGGAAAAAAATTCATGACAGGAGAAAAGACAGAACAAGGCTGCCACACTGCGAATTAATTCAGTTTGACACCACTTTAACTGTCATGTTAAACTGTTAGTTTGCACCACTTTAACATGACCTCATTCTAGAATCATGGGATTTGTAGTTGTTTGGCACCAGAGCTCTTTGACAGAGAGGTAAATATTTCACAAAGCTGCAAATCCTAGATTCACTAGTACTGTTGATATGTGGTTAAACTGGTGTCAAACTGTGAATTCTGCAATGTGGTGCAGCCTAGTGCCTGGGTTTAGTTTTCTTTTTTTACTGGCAGCACTTTGAACCCTACAGACAGAAGCCCACTTTTAAACTGAACCACTCACACTATCCCAGTTCTGAGGAAATTGAATTTCATAGGCAAAGAAGAAGCAAATCACATTCAACCACACAGTGGGGGATTTCAATCTTCTTCCTTCTATTTATACCATAAGATTATGTTTTAAATTTCTGTCTGGTGTGCTATTACTATTTCAAAGGCAACAGCCGCCCCCCCAGAAGGGCTGTTACCTGCATGAAGAAACTGATTGAATGTCTGTCAGAAAGAAAGCTATATTTATGAGGAGGCAAGTTGTTTCCTATTTAGCTTCTCTTCCCTAAAGGGCATACACATTTACAAAGTGCTCACACCTGTGAAAGGATCATTCAGCATTTGTTAACAAGAAAAATATTGACATGAACATTTTTGCATTCTTGGATGAGTGACTAGGTTTTTATAGGCAAGCGTATTTTGTCAGTCTTTTTACATCTGCCTTTCTTTGTATATTTTTTATTTATATTTATTGAGAATTCAAGACCATATCTTTGTTTGCTTTCCCCTTACCCTCAAAATACTGAAAACAAAAAGTGATGAAACTAGGGAAAGGAAAGCAATTGTATACCATTTCGCTTCCCTATGTTCCATACAATGGAATGCAGCAATAAATATAATGGCATGGACCAGCCGAGTGGCAGACAGCACATGCTTTGTATGCAGAAGACACAAGTGCAATCTCTGGCA
Organism: Sceloporus undulatus; assembly: GCF_019175285.1. Classification (NCBI taxonomy): domain Eukaryota; kingdom Metazoa; phylum Chordata; class Lepidosauria; order Squamata; family Phrynosomatidae; genus Sceloporus; species Sceloporus undulatus. The sequence continues at coordinate 174,328,336 of NC_056523.1, read as the reverse complement.
TCTAGTTAAATGGATAGCAGCAGTGACAGAAAAGATATACATGGAGACTAACCTCATAGTCACCCACTATCAAAATAGTTGTTACTGTTTTAGAGATGGATTGAACAACCAATATGCAAACGATCTTAGTGCAAGAAATTGTAGTACAGTGTGCCTTTTTTACTGGGGGATCCGTTACACACACCACACACACACACACACACACCACACACACCACACACACCGCATAAGGGGAAAAAAACACATATTTGCTGGAGGCCCATTAGAAGTAATGGGGCTCATGCCCGGCACGCTGTAGGGCACACACCCCATTACTTCTTCCAGGCCTTTTTCCGGCACAGCTTCTAGCAATACTGGAAGTCACGTATGGCACCATCCGCATATAACGGGGCACAGTGTATAAGCTTTGTAGACTTGGTTTACTTCCTCAGTTGCACCATATGAAAATTTATGCTACAATGTCTTTCGCTCAGTTAAGCTCAAAGATGCATGCTGATATTCCAGATTAACACACCTATGTCTCTGAATTCTTTGCCTAACCAAGTTATGATAGCCTGTGCGCTCAGAAATGTGAGATTCTGTGATCTGTGTCAATAGTGTGTACCAATTCGCTTAACATTCGAACAACTTATGCTTGGGGGATGTAGAGAACACTGGAACAAAAGTTCCCAAAGAGAAGTCTGTATGCAACCGCAATTGGGACAAAGACATAGATAGGATCAGGGCTGTGGTGTTGGTACACCAAATCTTCAACTCAGACTGAGACATCTCTAATTTTCTACTGTGCAACTTCAATTTCTTTCTAAGTGGCAAATGTATACTAATCAATAATAACAAATTTACTGTAATAAAATGATTGTGTTGCTGGTGTGTGCCTTTGAATCATTTATTCAAATTTACTTCCGTTTACTAAGGTGACCCTATCAAAGGAGCCCTGGTGGCACAATAGTTAAATGCCAGTACTGCAACCACAAGGTTGCAAGTTCAATCCCAGGCAGGCCTCCAAGGTCCACTCAGCCTTCCATCCTTCCGTAGATTGATAAAATGAGTACCCAGCCTGTTGGGGGCAATTGGCTTAGACATTGTAAACCGCTTAGGAAGTGCTAGTTCAGTGGTAAGTGGTATAGAAATGTACTTACTATTGCTATTGCTAAATGGTTTTCCTGGCAAGATTTGTTGAATGGGGTTTGCCTTTGCTTTCCTCTGAGGGTGAAAGAGTTTGACTTGCCCAAAGTCAATCAATGGGTTTCCATGGCTGAGCAGGGACTCAAACCCTGCTTTCCACAGTAACAGTGCAATGTTCAAACCACTACACCATGCTGGCTCTCTAGTAAATGGTAGGACAAGGCATTTCATCATCATGTGATTTATCAGGCTATTTAGATGGACAGGGTATAAAACAAATTTGATTAAAATATCTAAATAAGAAAACTTTCCTAAATCCCTATAAAAGTAAATGTACAACAAAGTATTAAAAAAAGTGTGTGTGTGTGTAATTGTAAATTTTCCATATATGCTTATATGTTGTAATTTTCAATCTGCAGTCAGAGTTGGTACATTTCAGTTGGTATAGCTGGTAGAAATGTACCAACTCTGACCTTACAGCTCTGAGTAGGATACAAAGTTTTCATAACACCTATGGAATTATTAATTTTATTTCAGTCATGGCAATAAAATATATTGCTAATAATGCTACTGGGATGTTTAAATTCACCGTCTTTGCATTTTACAATTAGCACTGCAGTAGAATGTAGACTCAGCAGTGTTCCTACAATTTTTAACTATTAATGGAATTATTATTTTTTTATTATCTTTGTATATTCCTAACAATCCCACTGCAATTTTTATGTCTTTAAAATGAATGATAAATATAATAACAGAAATAAAAATGTAATAAATGAATGATAAATATAATAACAGAATGCCAGTAGGCTTATAATCACTCCTTTCAGAAACAGTTGACTCTTTATTTCTATCATGGTGGGAGACAGGTTCTTAAACAGAGTGACTGCTGGGATGCAAGACAGGAAATGCTGAGAACCACTATTGTAGGACAGAGAGATTCCAGTTCACTCCAACTGCAGAACTTAGAAGGCAGTCAAGGAACGTATATATGACCAGGGTATACTTTTCCATCATGAAACACTATTCAAAATTGATACATGCCCAAGGGTAGCATCCGGACAGTGAAGAAAGCTGATAAAAAGAAAATTGATATAGTGATGAAGGCAAAGTCTACAGATACCATAGGCCATTAAAAAGGCAAATGAATGGGTCCTAGAATAAATCAGGCTTGAATTCTCATTAGGAAACAAGATGATGAAACTAAGCCTGCCATACTTTGGACATATCAGGAGATGGCATGTATGTGTATGTCAAGTCGCCTGTTGACTTACGGTGACTCAATGAATTTCATAAGGTTTTCTCAGGCAAGGAATACTCAGAGGTGGCTTTGCTGGTTCCTTCCTCTGAAATAAAGCCTACATCATCTGGTATTCACTGGTGGTCTTCCATCCAAGTACTAACCAGGACTGACTCAAGATTAGTTGGGACCTAGGAAACAACATGACTCACTGGAAAAGATGATAATGCTCAGCAAAGTAGAAGGCAGTAGGAAAAGAGGAAGACCATATTACAGGTTGATTGATTCAATCAAAGAAGCAAGAGCAGGCTAGTTAATGACTAGTGCTCTTAGGGCTCTCTCATTCATGGATTCACCATCATAGGTTGAAGTCAATTTGATGGCAATTAACAACAAATGTCTACCAAATCCATCTAAAGCAGTGTTTCATGATGGAGAAGTATATACCTAGTAATACATAAGTTTAGAACATCTACAGATGAAAAACAGCTTACAGACTCAAGCCATGACAAGCCCATGCCTTGAACCTACAGCTTCCACTATCCTCCTGAGAATGATGAGAGTTGCAGCCCAATACATAGTTTCTTATCACTTCTTCACATACTATTTTATCAGGAGCTAGTTGTTTTTAATATTTCCTTTACTTTTTATCCAACTTTTCACAGCATCTACACATGAAAAACAGCTTATGGACTCAAGCCATGACAAGTCCATGCCTTCAACCTACTGCTTCTGCTGTCCTCCTGGAAATAATGAGAGTTGCAGCCCAATCCATCTGGAGAGTGCCAGGATGGTGATGGCTGATGCAAGTGCCACCATAGTCATATAAGCCCAGAGAAATTGACAAGCATGGCACTCTAATCACACTGATAATTTATTACATGTGTTTTAAAAATATTTTTTATGAGTGGCTGTGAAGGAAAAGGGCAGAAACTTTAGCTTTTATGAACTCTGTTAATTCTATCGGAAGTAAATTCAAATACTGTATGCAGCCCTGCATGCCACATAAGAAGATATCCCCAAGTTTGAATATAACTGTTACAGGTGAAAATGTTACCTATAATGTTACCTTTTTAAGTATAAATATTTTCTAAATAAATGTGATAATCGGCAACCATATAATTTAGTAGTGACTGCTGTTTATTAACTCTAAAATAATGAAGGAGGTGTCATCTAGGGTATTTGAGGCTATTTTTCGTATTTTTAAATAACAATTTAAAAGTTACTAAAAAGGAAGAAGTAACATATTAGTAGTATGTTATTTTGATTACTTCTTCATTATATGAATAACAGGTAGCTGTTGTGGTTGTATGCCTTCAAGTCATTTCCGACATATGAGACCCTAAGGCAAGCCTATCACAGGGTCTGTTTGGCATATTTTTCAGAGGCTGAGAGACTGGGACTTCCCTAAGGTCATCTAATGGGTTTTTGTGGCTGGGCCAGAATTTGAAACCTGGTCTCCTGAGTTGTAGTCCAATGCTCAAACCATTAGTCCTCACTGGCTCTCTAGTAACAGGTAATGTATGACTAATCTGAAAACAACTTCCAAGCTCTCAGACTACAAGTGTGAGTTTTAGTGTTGACCCTTCCTGGATATATACATTTGCCTTTTACGTATGGCAAGCTGTAGCTGTATAGGTTGTACAAGGAGCTGTACAGGGTGATTCAAAAAGAATAGTGCAAAAGTACAGCTTTTCTCACTCAGTTTTGCACTTCTTCTTCTTCTTTTTTAATCTATATGATATGTGTAGCTCTTTTTTCCACCCGTCCTTTCCCTCCTCCTTCTCATATATTTGAACTTAAGACCTGTTTTGGATTGCCACAGCCTGATCACCACCTCTCAGCCTCAGAGAGATGGAGAGAGAAAGTCCTGCCCTCTCCTGCACTTTTCTACCTGGGCACATACATCACCTATATTGGCACATTTGACATACACACCCACCCTTTCTTCCTGCCCTTTAAATGGTGCTGGCTAGGCTATATGAGGAGCTGAAAGCAACACCCCCGAATGCCACCATTCGGCATTCAACTGACAATGCAATTACTCAAGAGAGTTAGGCTTTCTGCAACGTTTCTGAGCCTCTTTTTTATTGTGAGACAATTCTCTTAGCAAGGACAGCAGCCAAGCCAACTGCTCATTTTTGGCCTAGAATTACACACTATATGGGAAAGCAATGTTAAAAGTTGCTGTTTCTACAGAGTCTGGACCTCAGGATCCCATTGATCCAGCTATGTTTCACCACTATATGGGGACATACAGACTGGAGACACACACAAAGTGTGAATTATTTATAAAGGATGTCCAGGGAGGAGAAGAATGATTAGATGTGCAAAGAGCTGAATGTCACATGTGCACATAAAGCATTGCTCCCAAGAATGAGTATTCATATTCTTCCCATTCTTGTGAGCTGCCAAATATTCACACTCCAATGGGCAGAACCAGCCAGGGGCTGGATGTGGAAATAGGCCTGTCACCTCCGCATGCACATCCACCAGCAAAATGAAGGTGGGGGTAGTGTTGCTGGCAAAATTGCCTGGAAGAAGCAAAGCCACTCCTGCTCTGCACAATCCAAACAAAAGTGTGCAAAGTTTCTTTAGGATGAAGGGGTCAAGTATTGCTGCTTACGTTATAAAAATGGACTTTAATCAGATTTGTCATTTTGTGGGAATGCTAATGGTTTGCTATATCTGCAAGGCATCAGATCATAGGCTTGGAAAAAGGAAACCTTTCCCAATATGAACAGACTTCATAGGGCCTGTTAGGGAATAATGTACAACTTCAGTCCCTGTGATTGCCAGGACTTATGAAGCCTATGGATTGGCTAGGCAAGGAATAAATCCTTGGAGTCTGGGCTTCTGGCTTTTGCTTGGTCTAAAAAGCCAACAACTCACTTGTCCAAGCCATTCATCTCAGAGATTCTAACCTAAAAAGCCTCCACCATGCAGTCTACAAAAGCTTATGCTACCAACATCTTCCCTTAGTCTCAAAAGTGCTACAATATCCCTTTACATACTGATCCAGGCTACCATGGACATGTTTTTGAAACCTCCAGCTAAGTAGCATAGGTGTTTTCCCATAGCCATAAACTGACACTCAGAGACACCAGGAGAAATGCACAAGGCCTTGAAGAGTGGGCAAAGGAATCATCACAGCTGAAGGGAGAGAATCTCTGAAAAGCCAGCTTTCCCAGCATCTTACCTAAGCCCTATGTGTGGAGAGTATTCCCATCCCATATGGTGAAAGCAGAGACATGTCCACTTTAGGTCAGCCTTGAGCTGTCAGATGGGATAGCAGACCAGACCAGTGACCTTCAAAGTTGAGAGGCCATGCTTTGTATGACCTCCAATGATGGAGCAACTGTTCCATTTTTACTCTGGTCCCAAGAAAACTAGGGTGGACTGAGGAAATCTAAGGTCAAAAGGTTGTCTGGAAGCCACAGGCCAGCCCCACTAAACCAGGGCCCCAAACTGCACCACTCTGAAGCAATTAAAGTGTCCCTCCCAGAGAGTTCTGGGAACTGACTAGAAGTGAACAAAGAAGCTCCTAGTCCAAATGGGATCCAAGGTCATGTCAAGGAGTCATCTCATTATGGGCTGTCCCAAGGGGTGCTTCCATAAACAAAGAGCATAAGTAGATCAGGTCAAAGACTAGGAGTTTCCCTGATCTCTTCATGTAGTCTTCATCTTAGGGCCAAATAAGGGAGAAAGAATGGTGGAGGTGGGGTAGGCTGTAATATTTGTTTGCTTCTTAGGACAGAGCTTAGAAAACCTAATTTTGGACTGTAGCTCCCAGAATCCCCAGGGTGGCCAGTGAAGTTTCCGATGTATGCCTTTTCTGTCAAAAGCCAACAGGAATCAGTTCAGGCAAAATTATGACAAACAGACCACAATAATTAAGACCACAAATGCTGAATAGTATATTGTGTGAGGTGATGTTGCCATTCCTCTAGTGCAGTGATTCCCAAACTTTGGTCCTCAAGGTGTTTTGAACTTTAACTCCCAGAAAACCCACCTTGGCCAACAATCAGGAATTCTCGGAACTGAAATCCAAAACACCTGGCGGAACAAAGCTTGGGAATCACTCCTCTGGTGCATGGGAAAATACTAGATTTAGAGACATGTGATGTTAACAATCAAGGGATTGCCTAAACCCATCCAATACAAACTTATTTTGGGGACACCCTGTTTGTGCCCAGAGTCTCATTTGGGAAGAATCCCAAAAGATCTAGGCGAAATTGATAAACGTCCGTTTGTACTACAGTTGCTCTTTGTGTGCATATAAAATACTTAGCATTTATATAGCACTGTTTTAGTGTTCAAAGAAATTGACAGATTATCTCCAAAACAGTCTCTGGGAAGAACCTACTGCAGTTAGAGAGAACTAGACTGAAGACGACTTCCCTAGACTGTTGCCGCTCCAAAAATCTGGAATGACATACCGGATGAGATCCGCCATCTAACATCGTTGGAGGCCTTTAAGAAGGCAATAAAATTGGATCTCTTCCGGCAGGCCTTCCCAAACTGATCCCCTCAGAATTTTCACTCTCCATTTGTTTAGCTGTACCCACCAGACTTTGATCTCAATCTGTTTTATTAACCATTCTATTGGAAATTATTTTTAATGGTATTTTAGGGTGGGAGGGAGATAGGGAACTAGGAGCTAATATGTTCTGTTATGCTTTTATCTATTGATATTCATGTTTGATTTTATTGTTTGCTGTTACACGCCTTGATCCAATACAGGGAGCGAAGGGATACAAATTATTATTAGTAGTATTAGTATTAGTATTAGTATTAGTGTTATTATTAAGACATTAATAATCCCAGCATTATTAAAGCAGATGGGTAGGCTACTAAGGCTAAGACATAACACCTTCTTTATATTACATCTGCATTTGAATATACTTATAAAGTAGTTACATCTAAAGATTTCCAAGCAGTGTACAACAGTTATTTTAAAAAATGCAACAGAAAGCAATAACAAAATCAATATACAGTATCCATGTTATCTATAGAGCACACAGTAGAATGAACTACACTAGGCAGGATTCCAAAAATAAATACATCTTGCATCTAAAAATAAGAATTGTCTGAGAATATCTGATATAAAGGGTAAGAATATTCCACACTAAAAATCCTACTCCATCTAACTGTGAAGCAGATGTCAAGAATGTGTAGACCCACAAGGACAGCCTCCCATAGACAATAGTTTTTAAGGCACTTTAGCGCATTCAGGAGCCAGCATGGTGTAGTGGTTTGAGTGTTGGACTACAACTCTTGAGATCAGAGTTCAATTCCCTGCTTGGCCATGGAAAACCATTGGGTGACCTTGCATACAGTTCCCAAAAACCCCATGATAGGGGTTGTGTTAACGTTGCCATTAGTCAGAAATAAAATAATAATAATAATAATAATAATAATAATAATAATAATAATTTTTATTTATAGACCGCTATTCCGCAATGATCATAGCGGTGTACAGTAAAATTGCAAAACAATACAAAAAATTGCAAGGCCTCTCTCCTCCTCAAGATGGTGGTTGGAGGAGGGCTCTTTTTCTTCCAGGCCAGGCCTCTCTCCCCCTCAAGATGGTGGTTGGAGGAAGGCTCACACAACAACAACAAAGTGCGATCAGGACCAGATTAATATTAGAACCAAGGACATTCTGCTTGGCTACTTGCTACATCAGCTCAGGACAGCAGTTTAATATACAGTATTACACAGCCAGCATGTCATGTAAAAAAGAACCTCAATAAGGGGCCACACCTGAATGGCAAGTGTACCTGTTTGTTACCTATGCATGCAAATATCTGCTTCTTGTATTTGCATTACATGTTTATTCATATGCCTTACAAGGTAGAATGTAAACTTCTCAAAGTGTGATATGTATGATCAAATTATACTTCAGCAAAAGAGAAGTACAGGCTACAGACTTGTTACAGGATCTGTAACTAGACAGGACAATTTGTAGTTCCTAGTATCAGTTGGCTGCTCTGTGTGGTAGCTGCTCCTCACTTTCCACCATCCTTGCATTCAAGTTTTGTTTTGCTTTTGTTTTTTACAGAACTATACAATAAATCTGAGCCAGTCTAGCATAGTGGTTTGAGTGTTGGGCTACAACTCCAGAGAACAGGTTTCGATTCCCAGCTCGGCCATGAAACTCACTGGGTGACCTTGGGCAAATCACATGCTCTCAGCCTCAGGGCAAGTCAGTGGCAAATCTCCTCTGCACAAATCTTGCCAAGAAAACCACATGATAGGTTCGCCTTAGGGTCACCATCGGAAACTACTTGAAAGCACAACACACACACACACACACACACACACACACACACACACACACACACACTAAATCCACAATGATCTTCCAAGCACAGGACGGTAATTAACCCCACTGCTCAAGAAATCCAGCCATTACACAGCAGTGTCAACTGCAGTGATGCCCCACCCCCAAAATGAGATGAAGCTGCAGCTTTGAAACCGTGATTACATCTTGAATAAAGCAGCTTTTGCAATACTTATAGCACAATGATGACTGCAACCCATAGCAGCTTCATCCCCCAATCACGATTAGGGCGTCCCTTGTGGGGAAAACCTGTCAATGAGCTGTCAATAGCACAAGTCCCCAAGTGTGAAATGTTGCTGCCAAAGCAGTCACATTATTGGCAGTCGCAGTCCCCTCCTCTCTCCCTGTCCCCCCGCCCCCTTGCTATTCCCAAGTATCTTGTGGTGTAAAGCCCTAAGTGTTTGGCCTTAGCTGACCCATCCTTCCTACTCACAAGGGACAGAAACTAGGGGCCTTTTCACATCATGCAATTATGTTTAACTTTAACTGTCGTGGCTACATCTTATAGATTCAATGGCTTTATAGTTTGATCAGAGGTAGCAGAGGAATTATAAATACCTCTCAGTAAGCTGCAAGTCCCAAGATTCTATAGGATGCACCCATGACAGTTAAAGTGGGATCACAGCACTGTAGTTGTGTAGTGTAGTGTGAGAGGGTCCTAGGTAAGGCTGACAGGAGCTTCTGTTGCTGCAAAACATAGAGTGTGCACTTTGTAGCAAGGATATCATTCCCAACCTGGCACCCTTTAGTTCTGTTTGGCTACAAATCTCATTGGCCACACTGGCTGGGAATTATGGGGACTGTAGTCCAGTCCAGAGCACACCTGAATTCTGACCAAATTGGAGGAAGATTAAGAATAAAACACAAAAACTCATCTGTTTGAAGAAACACCACAATATTTTAGTCCAGTACCACATCTAACAACCAGAAATAATGCTCTCCCTCACATGCACACAATCATTTATTGCACCAAATATAACCATGGAGTTTTGAAGTTTTTAAAGGGGAACAGTCATATTTTGCAGGGAAATATCTATCAAGGTAGTGTGAAAGATTTTATTTTATACTTCATTGAAAAGTATAAAATATTATTCTACTCCACAATCAAATCAGTTATCCTCCTTTCAGCATTCTTTTAAAAAAATAATATTATTAGACATTTTACTAAAGTCCAAAATTAATATTTATTATTCCAGTTCAAATCCTAATCCATCAAAATTCAATCCAATTTTATAGTGTATCATATATTATTTATTTTACTATCATAACTCTAAGTCCCATGTGTCAATCTGATTTTTATGGAAGTACTTATTATAAAAATTGTGTGGCTGAAATACCAATAAATATTTTGGTTAGTCCAATAACATCCAAACAATGATATCTTTATTTGGCCAACCAAAAGGCACAATTATATGTTGCATTCAAAGTCACAATGGATTCTTCATCAGGAAAACAGGGGGGGAAATGAAGCTGTTAAGTCATAGGCCTGCATTTTCTGTTTCTGGTCTTAGTTCAGATGGTAGGGAGGGCTATCTGCAGCGCAGGCCATGTGGTCACCGGTAGATTTTCAAAGTCAAGGAAATTTAATGTTCATTTTCAGTTCAAAGAAGATGTTTCCTTGGAATCCAGCATGTCTCCTACCTTTGGAGGTTTAAATATTTTCCTATGGAAAACTATAGGATTACAGGATGAATAGCACAGGGTGGGTAGAGTGCAATCCCAGCCACAATGTGTGCTACCAAGGCTGTTTTTGTGGCCCTGAAACCCTCCAGATTCACACCCTCCAACAGTTCACTGATGAAAACCAGGACATGCATGACAAACCAACATCAGAGTGTGGTGAATTTATTAATGAGGAAGAATTCATAAGCTATGAGAAGTTGCAGCAGTTTGCTTTTGCCTGAGCAAATTGCCAGTGTGCATGAATGTATTTGTTTTCCTTTTCTATCATTGCCCGTTTTCTCTTTTATATCCTGTCCCTTTGACTGCAAGCCATCATTCTCCAATGTCAAAAAAACCTGAGTGGTTTAGCAGATAGGCAATAGATAAATGCAATAAATTATTTGAAAGCTATCAGAGGTTGAGTAAAGCCTCACATGGCGCGTGGCAGGGAGGTGGGGTTGACACACACACCAGGTGTCACCCCCCCCTTAGGAGGTGTCACCCTGTATGGACTGCACCCTCCACACCTCCTTAGTGACGCTACTAGTTAGAGTGTTTTTGAGACAATGGGATGGTTTGTGCTGGAACAGTTAAAGTAGCACCTAAATGAGATGAGAGTCTGTGGTATAGTGGTTTGAGCACTGGATTATAGCTTTGGAGACCAGGGTTTGAACCCCGGCACAGCCATATAAACCCAGTGTGACTTTGATCAGGTAACATTCTCTCAGCCTCAGAGGTTGGCAATAGCAAACTTCTTTTGATGAAACATGCCAAGAAAACCCCTTGATAGGTTTGGCTTAGGAAATCCATAAATTGGAAAGAACTTAAAGGCACACAACAAACACAGCAATAGTGAGATAAGCCAAAGAAGCCATGTTATGCTGCTTCTGTGTTGCAATCCCATTAGCACTTTTAGCAGCTGAAAAAAATCCACAAAAATGCAAATGATGCTTACAGAGCTGTGCATCCTATAATCCTGCTGTTCAAGTACAAAATTAGATTTTGGCTTAGAATGAGCAATCTGAGATACTGGTGTAACTTTTTTTTTAAAAATACATTGCTGCTTCTATAAGGTCAGCTTAGAAATCATATGGTCATTGTACAGTTTCAAGATACCAAAGACAAGCCTCACAAGATTTCCAAAACTGAAGAGGGCAAGGATAAGATGCTCTACATAAAATGATATTCTCAACGAAATAACACCCACTGAATAGAACAGGGTATTACAAGATTCCCAAATATGTCTTGTTTTTTCTAAATATTTTTCCTTTCCAGTCTTAATATTCATTACATCTTTTAAAAATATAGACCAATTTATTTAGGAATATATTGTTTTGTGTTTCATCACTGTACAGATTTGCATGGGGTTAATTAACAGCTCTTAGGTATTGTACATCTATGTGAACATACACCACAGAACTTGTGTAATGAAGCACGTCCATGATTTTCTATGTACAATGTAATTTACAGGTTTAATTGCACCAGTTGTGTGCTTTTTTAAAAAAAGCCATTTTGTGGCTTCTCCTATAACTTAACTCCATTGCCACCTTTCCCATTTATTCACCATATACAGTCAGCCCTCCGTATCCACAAATCACTTATCCGTGATTCAACCATCCATGGTTTGAAAATACAGTATTCAATAAAAATATAAAATCCAAAAAGGAAACTTTGATTTTGCCACTTTATATAAGATACATATTTTCCTACCCCATTGTATGTAATGGAACTTGAACATCCACATATTTTGGTATCCATGGGGGGGCCCTAGAACCAAACCAAGCACCCACTGTATATGCACATAGAATCCATTTCTACCACATGCATAATGGAAACAGAGTATGGGGGTATTGCACAGGAGTTTGGAATGAAGAGGGTATGGGATTTTATTTTATTTTATGAGTGTGGAGGACACACAGTCCTGTTCATGCACCTCCTACAATCTTAGCCAAAAGCAAGGGCTACTAACACAGCAAGAGGTTTAATAGGGGCTCTGAGTTATGGCAGCCAAGGACCGAGGAATCAATGTTATTGGGGTGGAAATCTCTGTTGGTAATAGATGGCACATAGTGTTGTCTCCCATGAGTGACTTAGCAGCTGCCAGAAAGGGAATCCTTCACACTGCATGGGCTTCTGTGAAGTGAGCTTTATAAAGAAGAGGGAGGGGGAAAGGAGGGATACCTGGCTAGGTGGCAGGAGCAGTAAATGGTCAAGATCAGTGGTACTCAATTTCCCCCCCTTGAGACACCCCTTTACATCTACATGGGGTCTCATTCAATGTAGTATATGAATAAAAATATTTTGTTTATTTAATGTGCGGATTTTCTTTCATGATGCTCTTCCCCTTCACCTGTGAAGTAGTGGCCTAGGCCCTGAGACTCAAGGCCAGACCCTACAATCAGGAAGCCCTAGGGACAAAGGTTCAGAAAAATGTCCAGAAATAAACTTTAAACAGCATTTTCCCCCAAGCCAGCAATACTTTGACCTCTTCTGCCTCCTTTCTGATCCCATCCAGCTTCAAAACTCCAGTGGTTCCCTGGGAGAGTTTCCTTCTTTGGAGTAACATCTGGTCTGGAAGGTGAGGAGCTTGGTGAAACTGTGGCATGCAGGGAAGTTGGGTAACAAATACACATCTATATACTGATTCATGACTCAGTTTTACTCAGAATTTAAAACATGCACAACAGATTTGTTGTTGTTGTGTGTCTCTAAGTCATTTTTTACTTATGGCAACCCTAAGGCAAACCTACCAAGGGGCTTGGCAAGTTTCTTCAGAGGAGGTTTGCCATTGCCATCCTCTGAAGCTGAGAGACTGTGACTTGCCCATGGTCATGTTAGGAAGTCTCTAATTAGGGGCATATTTAATTAGCTCAAATTGCTGAGAGGGAGGGTCCTAACAAAGCCCTCGCAAGACCATGTCCCACGGTGTATACGAAAGGGTAGCCGAAGGATCTATTGAGAGATCAGGTGGACTATTCCCAATTAAATGTCTAGTTTATTAAAGTAGAAACACACATACAGCAAAGGCTCTCTCTCTCTCTCTCTCTCTCTCTCTCTCTCACACACACACACACACACACACACACACATTCAATGCTTGTGGAAAGCAAAGGGGTGAAGTCGGGAGATAGGTTGAGAGAGGCACCACTACGGGAGATACATTACCTTAGAAGTCTTCTCTGGGAAGCCCAATGCAGGTTTGGATAAGGGAAGAAGCACGGCCGCCAAAATGTGGGGAGAAAGATGGCAGAGGGAGCTAAAATCAGAGTCCAGACTGGCATGGACCAGGATGCAATCTGATAATAGCACACCGAGTTGTCAAATCTTAAGGTTTTTATAGGCTCTAGCGATGAGCTTAATGGCTTGGCTGAAGCCAAGACAAAGGATTTGTTTACCTGGGCTTCTGTTAAGCCAAGGCGAGGATGTGTTAGAACAATGTGACTAGGTCTGGACACAGTCGGGTAGCAAACAGGTCGATGGGTGAGTCGTTAAGCTGATCACTAGCCCATCAGGTGTGAGTCCAAAGCATTGTCTTACTTTTGGAAGCAGTGGCTATTCTTATCTAGCAACTCCCAAATTTCCTGTGGGGAATTTCCAAGTCAACTATTCCTAGGGCTCCTGCCTTCGTCTCCTTGCTTTTAGGGAAATGGTGGCTCCTCTAGGAGGTCAGTTTGGGTTCAGTGCACTCACTCCAAAATTTTATTAAAATCCATATGTGGTAACAGTCACCAAGTGGGTTTTTATGTTTGAACAAAGAATCAAACCCTCATCTCCTGAGTCATAGTCCAATGTTCAAACCACTACACCATGCTGGCTCTCTGCTACATCTAAACAAAGGGCCCCTAGTGCTACCAGTCAAAGGACATTGTGAAGCTGTTCCATCTTTTCCTTCTTGAGGATGGATGGAAAGATGGATGGATGGATGGATGGATGGATGGATGGATGGATGGATGGAGAGAGTGTGGAAAGAAAAATGACAGAAGGGGGAGTCAGAGGGCTTCCACTAGAAGAGGCCATTTTCTGGAGCTCTCATCAATGCAACAGCATGATTGCTCAATGAAAACCTTGTCTCAGGGCATCCATTAAAATGTAATCATGTTTGCACTTACTTAGCAAGAAATGCAATTTGGACCTGAGGTCTCTTTTTCCTTGGCTTTTCTCCCATCTGTTTTCTGTCTGCCATGCATAAAAAAAGGCTTTGTACTCAGCCCTACCCACAGGCTGGTGGGTGTGTCCTCGCTCATTCAAAGAAAGATCTTCTTCTCTGTGATTTAATTCAATTCCATAAACTTTTTTTCCCCTGCAAAACAATTGCGGTATAGCAAAACCTAACTAACAATATTGTTAAGATTCAAGGAACGGTATATCCTTTCCCCATAAATATTGGATGTGGCCCTTGCCATCTCTCACGGCCTCCCTTCCTTCCCCAGCTTGTGTTAATATTTATACGGTAAACCCTTTTGATCAGGAAGCCATGGGGCAGGTTTTATATTAATCTGTAAAACTCTATACATGGGTGGTGCTGAATAAATATAATAATATCCCCTCCTTTTTTTAAAAAAAACACCACTATCTTTTAATCACTATTGACCATTGAGGAAACACCACAGGATCATTGCTGACTATACTGAGAAGTAGATGAGAGTCCAAAAGTGTATTTGGGGTCAAGGTGCAAGGGATCAGGGCCAACAGGTGGGTCTGTGGGTGATTTACACTACCTCTTCTTTGGTTTCTGTCACCCTTAAAAAAAAGAGGAAGTAAAATTGGAAATAAAAATGTTCTGTTTAGTAGCTGGCCCTGTGCTAATTATTTATCTCTTAGTATTAATGTTTTTCCTATGTAAATCACAAAGATTAATTGGCTGCTTTTGATCAAGTCTATGCTGGCCTGTTTGAAGTGTTGTGCTGGATTCCTGTTCTCTGGCAACTCATAGGCAGACACACACACACATACAGACAGACATATATACACACACTACTGTTTGATTGGTGGAGTGCCATAGTTAATTGACCCTGTCCCCTAGTCACTGTTCTGTTTTTGTTTCTGTTTCTGGTACTAGACCTCTGTGTTCCAGTAAAAAAAATAAATGAAAAAGATTTTACTTATTCCATGTAATAATACTAATAATAATACTGTTTATTTATAGCCCGCTTTTCCAAGGAGATCAAAGCGGGTTACAACAAGAGTACTAAACAATGTACAATTTACAACAGTATCTACATTATAAAATCTCATAACAAATACATCAAATTTTTAAAAACAATATAAAAATTACAAACATTAAAAACCACATCAATAACTAGCTTAAAAGTGCTAGTGTAACGGGGAGAGAGCAGATATCACAACGCCTAGGGGAAGGCCTGTTGGAAAAGGAAGGTCTTCAGCTTCTTCCTGAACAGGTCAAGGGAGGTAACCGAGCGGAGCTCGCCGGGAAGAGAGTTCCAAAGCTGCGGGGCCGAGTTGGAAAACGCCCTCTGTGCAGTCACTGTGTACTTCGTATCAGGAACCCTCAACAATTGCTTCCCGGCCGATCTGAGAGCGCGGGGCGAATTATATGGGGAGAGGCGGTCCTCCAAGTACCCTGGGCCCAAGCCATTTAGGGCTTTATAGGTAATAACCAACACCTTGTATTGGGCTCGGAAGCGAATGGGCAGCCAATGAAGATCTTGCAGAATAGGTGTTATATGGCTAGTCCTGGAGCACCCAGTGACTAACCTAGTTGCCATATTCTGCACTAATTGAAGCTTCCGGGTTTGGTACAAGGGTTGCCCCATGTAGAGCGCGTTACAGAAATCCAACCGAGAGGTCACCAGAGCATGTACCACCGTTTCAAGGTCCCCCCGGCCCAGGAAGGGTCACAGCTGGCATATCAGCCGAAGCTGATAAGTGCTCCTGACTGTCACATCCACCTGAGAGGTAAGGTGGAGCAACGAGTCCAGAAGCACCCCCAGACTGCGAACTGAGTCCTTCAGGGAAAGCGTGACCCCATTCAGGACAGGTGGACAAATCTCCATCCCTGGGCCAGGGGAGCCTATCACGAGTACTTCCGTTTTCTCTGGATTCAAGCTGAGTCTGTTTTCCCTCATCCAGCCCATTACTGACTCCAGACAGGCATCTAGAGGAGAGATGCCATCCCTGGTCACTGCATCAGTCGGAGACACAGAGAAACATATTTGGGTGTCATCAGCGTACTGATAACACCGCACCCCATGTCTCCAGATGATCTCTCCCAGCAGTTTCATGTAAAGGTTAAATAGCATGGGGGACAGAATGGCTCCTTGAGGGACACCAGATGTCAGTGCCCTCTTATCGGAGCGCACGTCCCCTAGCTGCCCCATCTGGAATCTACCCGAGAGGTAGTAACGGAACCACTGGAGCGCAGTGCCCCCAATACCTAACTCCCTCAGGCGTTCCAGAAGGATACCATGGTCAATGGTATCGAAAGCCGCTGAGATGTCTAAGAGCACTAACAGGGACACACTACCCCTGTCCATGCCCAGACAGAGATCATCGACCAGGGCAACCAGGGTGGTCTCAACTCCATAGCCTGCCCGGAAGCCGGTTTGAAATGGGTCTAGAAAATCTGTATCATCCAAGACCGATTGAAGTTGGAAGGCAACCGCCCTCTCGATCACCTTTCCCAAAAAAGGCAGCAGCGAAACAGGCCGATAATTACTTCGAATCAGGGGGTCTAAGGAGGGCTTTTTTAGCAGCGGTTTTACCATGGCCAATTTTAAGCTGGATGGAAATCGCCATTCCTTAAAAGATGAATTAATTATGCGGCGTAACATAGTGGTTACGGCCGTCCCCCCCTGAGCTGCTAGCCAAGAGGGACAGGGATCGAGAGAGCACGTTGTCTTCCTAACACTTCGAAGAATCTTGTCCACTTCCTCAGTACTCACAGACTCAAAATGATCCAGTACAATAGAGTCCACGGAGGCTCTGGGAACCTCTACTCTGGATCCTGAAGAAATACTGGCGTCGAGATCAGCCCTTATCTGAGAGATTTTATCCGCGAAGAAGTTGTTAAACTCGTCACAGCAGGCCTTGGATGGTTCCAAAATAGGGTTCAGTGAGGAGGGCAGCTGAGTAAGCTCCCTCACTACCCTGAAGAGCTCTGCCGGACGCGACTCCACGGACACAATACGTGCAGCATAGAATGAATTCTTTGCTGCACTTATTGCCACTCCGTAGGCCTTCAAATGAGAGTCTAGGAGTGCCTTGTCGGCTAAGTGCTGATGTCTTCACCAGTTGCGCTCTAATCGTCGCAGAACCCGCTTCCTTTCCCTGAGGTCTTCAGTGTACCAGGGCTGTTTATTGGAAGCAGACCTGAGAGGACGCTTGGGAGTGATACTGTGTATAGCCCTGGAGAGATCAGTATCCCAGGTGTTAGGGCATCAACAGAATCGCCGTCAGTTCCAACCATATACCCCTCTAGGGCTTCTTGGAACTTTTGGGTTCCATCAGCCTTCGAGGGTGGACCATCCTAATAGGTCCGCCACCCCTGGGAGGAATCTGGGTAGATGCCTTGAATTTAACCTCGACCAGGAAATGGTCCGTCCATGATAAGGCGGAGATATTTGTTACCTCCGCCCACGGAATCTCCATGTCCGTACAAAAGACCATATCAAGCGTATTACCAGCAGAATGCGTGGGCCCTGAGACCAATTGGGACAGGCCCATGGCAGTCATGGTGGCCATGAACTCCTGAGCTGCACCAGTTGGACTATGGCTGGCCTCGAAGAGGATGTTGAGGTCCCCCAGGACAAGAAGCCTAGGGGACTCCAACACCAGCTCCGAGACCAGCTGTGTCAGCTTGGCCAGGGAGTCTGTTAGCGCACGGGGTGGCCGGTAGACCAACAGAATCCCTAAACTGTCCCTGGCCTTCAGGGTCAGGTAAATACACTCGATATGGGTAGTTTGTCGGACATGGTTCCTGGTTAAGGAAAAGGTGTTCTTGTAAATCAAGGCAACACCCCCCCACCACCCCTCAGTCGCCCCTCCATGTCCGCAGACTTGAGATGCACGACTTGAAAATCCATGGAGGGATTGCCATTAACGCCAATGAGGTGCAGCCTGTGGCACATGCCCTGCATGTATGCACCCTATTCAAGCCTATGGGGCTTGAATATGTGCAGGCTTTGGAACTCACGGGGGGGGGGGGGTGTTCCAGAACAGTTCCCCCCGCAAGTTCCAAGGGTCAATTGTATTCCTGTAGCTAAAACTAAAGGTGCCCCTAATCACTAGACCTTGGAGAAACACATCTACTCCATACCCCACCATTCTCCCCCCCCCCATATTTTTTAACAGAAAGAGTCCCCTCGTGCCTTCTAGGAGGGATAAGGGCAATTTTAATATTCTCCCATTTCTGATTTATGTACATTTCTTTGAAACTGGAAGTGAACAGAATTCACTTCTGTTTTTCGGTGGGGAAAGACTCAGGACTAAAAACAGCTGGGGGAAGACAAAAATAAAGTGAATTGATTCCCTGGAGTTTGCAAGGATTATTTGTCAGTTAATTTTTTCAAAAAAAAAAAAAATGGAAGTGTGGGGCAGTAGTGGCTGCTGTGGGAGAGCAATGAGACCCACAGACCATGTTTCCGTCCTCTGCTTTCCATCAGTAGAGAGAAAATGGAGCCCACCAGCTGTAGCTGACTATAGTGCCCATGAACCCTCACCACTAGTGGTGCTAGCATAAGCAAGGGATGGTAGTAGTTGGAGTCCAACAATAGTTGGCAAGCCACTTATTCAGCACCTCTGCAGTAGATTCATGTACTGTATTCATGTGAGCTTTCAAGTCAACTAAAACTTATAGTGAACTTCTCCTACGGTTTTCTTGGCAAGCTTTATTCAAAGGAGATTTGCTATTGCCTCCCTCTGAGGCTGAGAGAGTATGTCTTGCTCTAGGTCACCCAAGAGATCTCCAGGCCTGAACAGGGATTTGAACTCTGGACCCTAGAGTCCTAGAAGATTATCAGATTGGAGGTGGGGGTTGATCTGTGAAGAAAAAGAAAATTTCAGATGACTCACACTTATCCAGGATTTAATTTGGAGGAATGCTCCAGCAACAAACTACAGTCGGCCCTTCTTATACACGGATTTTTTATACACGGATTTAAGCATACATGGTTTGAAAATGTTCCAAAAAAGTATAAATTGACCTTGATGTTCCATTTTTTATTAGGGACACCATTTTGCTATGTCATTATACTTAATGGGACTTGAGCATACACGGATTTTGTTATACACGGGGGATCTTGGAACCAAACCCCAGCATATAACAAGGATCCACTGTATTCCCGGGACTTCCCCCAGAATGGATTGTTGCAGGAGCATTCCTGGATCTTCATGGGTTAAGTCCTGGATAAGTGCATGACTATACACAAAGAGACACACAGACACTCAACACATCGGTCAACCCAAAACAAAAGTAGATCTTCCACCAGTCAAAACTAGTTTCATTGCTCTTGAACAATCGCTTGTGCGCTCTCTTCCTCATGAGGAAGAGAGTGTGGTTATTGAATTTGACAAAATTTCCTCCAAACTTTGGAATTCCAAAACTTTAATGGAAACAAGTACAGTGGAAAAGAATTATTTGACACACTCTGAGTTTGAGTTTGGAGAAAGGCCTAGCTAGAGACAGCTTGAACCAGCTGTGGGCTCTTGCCCTGGACAATTCCCGCTGTATGAAGTTATTTGTGTATAATCACTTCACTTCCTTTTTTACTGAGCAAAAAATCCTGCTCTTTACATGGGTATCAACACTGAGGGAGGTAGTTTAGGACCGTGGCTTAACCAATCAGTCCCAATGGGGAAGTAAATGCTTTACCACCCCAGCTGCAGGCCTATGGCTAGGACAGGCAACCATGTGCCTCTCCTCCTCCAAGTTGTTTTATTTTTCTATTAAAATACTCCAGAATTGTTGTCCAATGTTCAATCTGCTATGTCATGCTGGCTCTCTACTTAACATGTGTTTATGTGCCTTCAACTTGCCTGTGGACTTACGGCGACCCCATTAAATTCATAGGGCTTTCTTAGGCAAGGAATCCCAGAGGTGATTTTGCCTCTTCTTTCCTCTGAAACTGATACCCTGCCATATATCAAGAGATCTCAGGGCAGCTGACAAATAGCATGAAAAGAGGTTAATTGGGTTTTTAAAAATAAAAAAAAAACCAGATTTTAAAAATTAAGTTTACACATACCCACACACATATATATATACAGTCTTTGTGTTAAGTTAATGAAGCCCAAAGGCTTTGATGAACAACCAGGTTTTTACTTGGTGCATAAATCACATGAGTGTTGGCACCAATCAGGCCTCCTGAGGAAAAGCATTTCACAGTTGGGGTGTCATGGCTGAGAAGACCTTCTCCCATGTCCAAATACAGAATATTGATCTCATTGATGGGACATGGAGGAAGGGCCCCCCAGCAGGTTTTAATCCTAAGGCAGGCACATATGGGGAAAGGTGTTGTTTTGAACTACAACTTCCATACACCATAGCCATCATGACTGGTATAAGAAGAGGTATAATCCAAACCACTCAGATGGCTACAAGTTGGAGAAGGCTGGACTTATACTGCAGACTTCACATGGACCATAAAACAAACCCTATCACTGAAGTTTCCTCAAAGGATTTTTGCTCAGGGTGGGAGGTGTATCACTACTACACCCATCCTGTCTTGAGCTGTGGCACTGTCTGAACACCATGCGCGCACACTTTGCCATAAGCACAGTACAGTACCCAGCCTGCCAGTTCATTATGGTGCCTGTCAGCCCCTGTGATGCAGGGCCAGCCACTTGCACAGGGGATTTATGATACTAGCAACAACAGGGAATAAATCACCAGCATGCCCTGATAAATCGCGCTTTGCAGGCACGCATGGTGGGGACACAAGCCGTCACCGCATCCTAATCAGCTGGCTGCTGCTTTACATTCCCACCAATCATTGTGGTCAAGATCAGGGAGAGCCAGTCTACGAAGGGGGAAGGTTGTGGCTGTTAGGCAATAGAAGCCTGGCCCCTTCCTATGAGCTTTTGGACCACAACTACCATCGTCCCCTACAACCCACTGTGCTAGTTGAGGACTATGGGGATTGTAGTCTAGTATAACACTAGGAGGGAGCAAGGTCACCTACTGTAGCCATCAACTGGGGTGGGGAAAGTACAGCCTACAGGTTGCATGTAGTCCTCCCAGACCATTCTCTCAGCCTCAAAGGATGGCAATGGCAAACCTCCTCTGAAGGAACTTGCCAAGAAACCCTTAATATAGGCCTTATGGCCTTAGGGTCACCATAAATCAGAAATTACTTGAAGGCACACAACAACTATGTAACCTATATCCCAGAGGGAGACCCAAAGTGGCTTGCATCAAATTAAAAACAAAAACCTATGTGATATAAAATGGTAGAATAGTTGTGTTAATCTGTAGAATCAATATGTACAGAGATCTTGTAGCACCTTTGAGACTAACTGAAAGAAAGAAGTTGGCAGCATGAGATTATGTAGACTAAAGTCTACTTTAATCTACAAAATAGACTTTAGTCTATGAATGCTTATGCTGCCAACTTCTTTGTTTCAGTTTAAAAGCGCTACAAGATATTTCTACATATTTTTTGATACAAAAGTTCAAGAAAGATTAAATAAACAGTTCTGTTAAAATCATTACATTACAACACACTTCACTGTGCCTAATGCGTAACAGAGATATTCATATGACCTTTATTCTATTTTAAAGAGTCTATGTGATGGCTTGTTTGTTCCCTTTCCCTCACTTTTCATACGGGCTAAATTCTATATTTGCATTAATAAACAGGTCTACTGCTTTAGCAAACTACTACAGTAACAACCTCCTTTTTGAAAATGAAGGCTTTCATTCTCTGAAGATGCCAACCACAGATGAAGGCGAAATGTCAGGAATAAACCCTTCCAGAACATGGCCACATAGCCCAAAAATCAACAAAAAATACCCTCCTTTTTGTTTGTTTTATAAATTCAGAATTTCTACACTCAGAATTTGGAAAGTTATTTTTTATAAGAATTTGTTATTAATGCAGTACTTGTTTTATTCTTTTCTTTTGGTTAATCTTTATGTTCTTAGAGGGAGTATTCTTTTTTTAAAAAATTGCATCTACAATAGTAAGAAAACGACTTACTATTTGGGTGGGGAAAATCCCTCTAAATAGCCACCAAAAGATTCCTCCCTCTGAAAAACAGGAAACAGTAAAAATAATAAGCAAACAATTTCTAATTGTGTGGGGAAATTTAACATTGGGCCTGAACAGACAGGCCAAAATAAAGCTGCTTCGGGTCACTTTGGAGGTATGTTGTTTAAATGACACACACTTCTTAAGAGGCCAGAAGCTGCCAAAACTGCGCTCCAGTCCTTAGGGCTGGAGCATGGCTTTGGCCCGGCTTCAGGCCTCATTTAAACAGCATACCTCCAAAGTGACCTGAAGAAGCTTTATTTGGCCTGTCTGTTCAGGCCCAGTGTTAATGGTCATTATATTACTATCAAAAGAAACAGTTCCACTATCCATTACCTCCTCCTAAGCATTATATTTCAGGTAACCTTACTTCTAATGTATTACTTCCAAGTACTGTATATATTTTGTAGTGTGTCTATGTGCCTCCAAGTCACCTGCTGACTTCTGGCGACCCCATAAATTTCATAGGGGTTTCTTAGGTAAGGAATACTTTAACTCCACAATATTCTACAGTAAATACTACTTCAGGAACATGTAAGGCTGCACACCTATGAGGTTTTCCTGGGGGTAGGTCCCACTGAGTACAGGGGACTTACTTTTGAAGAGGAATGCTGAACATGTTAGTGAATGTGGTACAGTGAGCCCTTGGTATCCATTAGGGTTAGGTTCCAGAATTTCTCCATTTATAACAAATTCCATGGGTGCTCAAGTCCCATTATATATAGTGGAACCTTGCCTTATGCAGGGGATCCTTTCTGGACCCCTCCCCCGCATAAGGCAAATCCCACATAAGCTTGAGCCCCGTTCAATATAATGGGGCTTGTGTTTGTAGCGTCATGGTGCGCACACACACCATTCATTTAATGGTGACACAGCTTCCGCATAAATGGAAAGCCGTGTATGGTGTGCCCGCGTATGGAGTGGGCGCACTG
Source organism: Sceloporus undulatus (assembly GCF_019175285.1). Classification (NCBI taxonomy): domain Eukaryota; kingdom Metazoa; phylum Chordata; class Lepidosauria; order Squamata; family Phrynosomatidae; genus Sceloporus; species Sceloporus undulatus. Next base: position 174,304,828 of record NC_056523.1, on the reverse strand, counting down.
TACAATAGCTTTCAAAAACCATGTCCCTTATATAAAATGACAAAATCAAGGTTTGCTTTTGGGTTATATTTTCAAGTTATTGACGTTTGAATCCACAGACGCAGAATCTGTGGATATGGAGGGCCAACTGAATGTACATCCTTCTGTTTCCAACAGTCTCAAACTACCAAGCACTTCCTTTGAAGCCTGTCCACATTTTTAACAGCTCTTCAGAAACTGTTAGTTAATTTCCTTTTAATTGTGATAACCTCTTTCACAGTCAATAAAAAAGTCCTCCTTCATTTCGTATGTGTCTTTCCTGTTACATCTTCCAACTTCATCTAAGAAAATTACTACCACATTTCAAAGATTAAATATCTCATACAGTATTGTTTTCTGATGAGGCTAACTCTTTTTCCAGCGTCTTCTTGCAGGTCTTCCACATGTGTATTTAATCTAGGTTTATGCTGTTAGCCTTCACCCAGCTCCAAGATTTATTACGTGATAATTGGTAGTTCACAAGAGTTAAATGTCATCCTTATAACAAAATTTCCTAAAAATGCTCTTTCAATAGCAGGAAGTATCTTTTGTCTTGTGATCTCTAATGTTTCTAATTTGGTGATGCATTGAGTTTCTAACAAGAAAGACGATATAATCCTATATGTCTACTTGTTTTGGAAAGATTGCAGGCTTCTCATCCATCCATAGAGGATCCCTTTTTAAAAAAGATCTTTGACAGTGCAATTCTATTCATATTTAATCAGGAGGGAGGGAGTCCAAATTAATTCTATGTTTATTACTTTCTGGTAAGTGGATACAAGATTTTATGGGCCTTTAAAACACACAAACATGAAAAATGGCAAATGATCATTATTACTATTGTGCTGACACTTCCACCACTGCCAATCACTGAAGAAGGAAGGGCACTGGACTCACATATTTTCTTGCAGTGCTGCTTGTTAGAAGGTACCAAGTCTCTCCAATGCCCTAAATATCCTAAACGTGCCAGATTCCATCTGATCTTGAAAACCAAGCAGGGTCAGTGCTCAGTTAATACTTGGATAGGAGACCAACAATGAATATTGGTCACTGCAGGCTACCTTTCAAAGGAAGAAACTGGCAAAACTACCTCTGTGTATTCCATTGCCTAAGGACACTTTCACACAGGTGACATTGGAAGGTTATCCAGGGACAATGAGGAATCAATAATAGGATTTAACGCCAATTCGCATGAGATGTTCAAACCAATGGCAAACGCAATCCACAGTCATCCATGGGTTTCATGTTAATACGCATGTACTTTCCAAACAAGATTGAAGGGAATCCAGTGCCGATCTGAACGCAATGGAGAATCAAGCAAAAAAAGTAAATTCGCTAGATTACAAAGTTACAAATCCTGTTGTAATGTGAATGTGTATGAAATTTGTATGTGGCTTGCTGTGAAGATCACCCTGGGATTCCCCTCAATACCCATGTTCCTCCTCCACCTCCACCTATCTCTGGCTGAAAGAATGTGACTTTTGTTCCTGGCTCACCCACCTGGGCTCCTCTGAGGGTGGCGGCAGCACCATAATTTTCCCTTCCCCCAGACTTCCCAGAGGGCAGCGGCGGTCCTGCCCAGGGCCGGCAAGAGACTCCTGGGAATCGTTAACGCTGCCTCCTCCTCCTCTGCCTTGGCTCACATAGCGCAGTGTCTCCCTGGATGAACTGGATCTCCTTGGTGGCCTGGGTGGCCCAAGAGGCCTTGGAGGTGCCCAGGCGGAAGTTCGGAGCTGCCGAGGAGGTCCTACACACACCTTGACTCTTCAGGTATGCCTGTGGATTTATACCTTGCTAAATTCAAAACAGTCTGGAAGACATATCTCCTAGCTGTATAATTTCATACCCTTCAAATCTCACAGATGAAAACTGGGATATATGTGGCGAAACAACACTGGACTGTGGCCAAGATGGCAATGGTTAGTAATGAGGTAGAATATATAAGCCAGGAGAGGCTGCAGCAGTTTGTTTTTGCCTGAGCCTACTGGCAAGAGCAAGATTTCACCCTCTCCTGTTCTCTCCCACCCCCTGCCCATAGAGTTAATTGAGTCAAACTGCTTTTTTACTCTGCAGCAACCAAAATATACTGAGGACAAAGGGGGAAAGTGGAAGGAGGAGAGACAAAATGGAATTTTTTAACACAGCTGAAAGAGTGGGAGAACAGAGGACTAATCAGGACTGTCCCTGTGACATTAGAATAGTTGGAGTTTATTTATTTATTAGTTACATTAGTTACATTTATATCACCCCTTTCCTCCAGTGACCTTAAGGGAACAAACCTGGCTGAAAAAAGTAACCAGCCCAAGATGGTCCAGTGAGTTTGCATGGCACAGTGGGATTCATCTCCCAGCCCCATTAATTGTTCTAAACAGGAATGGTTAAGTATTGCCAACTGAATGGGAGGGAGGGGGGAACACCTCTAGCAGAACTCAACAAATGCACATTTTCAAGGTAATTCATACTGCACAAAATGCAGTCAACTGCCATTGCCTACTGATCAAGCTGTTGTTAAAAGCACTGCAACAGAGGTCACTCATATAGAAGTCAGTTAGAAATTATCTGCCTCTCAAGACGCACTGGAAATTGTTCCTTAGTAGAAAGGAGATGCCAGACTTGGCAGACTACAGAACAGACTCGTTAGGAAAAAAGGACAATGATGATAAAGTTAGCCGCCTCTCCACATCCAGTTGCGAGTGGGCTGAGCCCATCATCAGAGGGACTGCTGCTGCCACTGAGCCTCTGCATCTTGTTCCAGAGGACGATTGTGGGCGATGCCACCCCACTCACTTCCCCTCCTCTGTTAACCGACACGCCCTGTTTACAAGGAAGCCTCCGCTGCTCCCTAACGAGCCACATTTTTCTTTCCACCAGGTTGTTAATTAGCTCAATGATCCTTGCAGATGTCTTGCTTGGGTTTATCAATCTCCCCTTGTGTCCTCTTCTCGCTCAGGGAATGGCACATCATGATGCAAAGCTAAATGGGTGACTGTCTGGTACCCAAAATTGGGTTAGATTAGGATGGCAGCCAAAAAAAGAGGGTCACGTGCTTGCTTGCTTGCTTGCCCTTTGTGGGGAAAAATTTATTATAGTGTTTAATTTCTAAAGATTTATACAGTGGGCCCTTTAATTCCTCTGGGGTTCCAAGACCTGCTGTGGATGCTCAAGTCCCATTAAATATAAAGAGTAGTAATATGTTGTCACTCATATAAAATAGCAAAATCAAGCATTGCTTTTTGCAATTTATATATATATTTTTATTATTATTTTCAAACTGTGGATGCTTGAATCCATGGATAAAGAATCTGTGGATATGGAGAGCCAACTGTACAGGTGAAATATTCTTTAGCAATTCTCTCCGGACTGGCTGCAGGACTGGAGTCTACATAAAATGCCAGCAAAGCACCCCTCTGATGGGACCTAGTGGGTCTAGCTTCCCTTTTAGGTTCTCACAAAGCCCCGAGATAGTAATGTTCTGGGGCAGTTGTGCGTAATTAAAATGTCAACAAGGCCCCATCACCCAGTATTGAGTGGTATATTGGTAAAAGTTTAATGCAAGGTTCAAGGTTGGTATTCACAATGGGCTTTGGGACCCCACCAGCTACTCAAGCATGCCAGAGGCTGAAGGCTGCCCTACTATGCCAAGGAAAGCTCTGGTCCATTTCTGCAGCATGTCAAACTGCTCTAAAAGCCACAGAAACAGAGCCAGAAAAATAAAAAACAGTCACAAAGAAAGAGAAAGGGAAGTGGCAAGCCCCCAAAACACTTGGCATCATACAATGTAAAATCTTCACTCCTTGGTGTGTGGTGTTCAGAAGCTAACTGTCTCGCCTTGAAAGTGAAAGAAATGCACTCTAATTTATGTACTTTGTTAATTCTGAGTTCATGAATTCATGAACACCAAATACTGCAAACAAGTCAGTCTCTTCTTTTGTCTCTGTTCATACTGTGGAACTTATATGTCAATCAAATACTTTCAGGAAATGGCTATAGCTCAGTGCAAACAGATGCTTTGCATTTTCCAAAAGGTGTCATATTGAATCCCTCTTTCTGAAACCCTGGAGAGTTGCTGCCATCAGTGTAGAGCATATAAAGGTGAGCTAAATGGACCAATATTCTAATTTGGTCTAAAACTCCTCCTATGTTCTACAGTCTAAAATTGAGTTCCAGAAAGTCCTGTCTCAAATTAAGCACATGAATCACTCAATGGCATATTTTCAATGTGAAGATACAATGAATGGCTTGTGAGAAGGGAATAACCAATAATGTCATGGCTTAAAGCCTTGGCTGCTGCCAGAAATACAGACTCTGCTAGGAGAGGCCTACCAACTGGACTAGTGTTGCAGGATGCGTCATACAGATATCCTTCTGAGAACATTTATAATAATAATAATAATAATAATAATAATAATAATAATAATAATAATAATAATAATAATTTTTATTTATAGACCGCTATTCCGCAATGATCATAGCGGTGTACAGTAAAATTGCAAAACAATACAAAAAATTGCAAGGCCTCTCTCCCCCTCAAGATGGTGGTTGGAGGAGGGCTCTTTGTCTTCCAGGCCAGGCAAATCACAAATTTATCACAAATCAGTAATCAATGGCACCACATATCTTTAAGTAAAGAGGACACCTGTATGAGCACAGATGCTGAACAACTGTAGAAGATGTTCTTCCAATTCTTCCAGGCCATCCTAGAATTTGAACAGCTGCACGCTGTACAGCTGCCAGGAAAAACATGGTTGGCTTTTTTCGCTATTCCAAATTTGGCTGGTTTTAATTTATATTTGGTAATAGCAATGCACTCTTACCCGCCAACATCTCACAAATGAAAACTAGGATACATGTGGCCAAACAACATCAGAGAGCAATCAAGACCATAATAGTGATTAATGTGGAAGGAAATTTATCTATCTATCTATCTATCTATCTATCTATCTATCTATCTATCTATCTATCTATCTATCTATTTCATGCTAGAGAACCAGAGTTGTATAGTGGTTTTAGTGTTGGGCTATGACTCTGGAAATCAGAGTCTGAATCCCTACTCAAGCCTAAAAACCTACTTGGTGACTACACTCTCTCAGCCTCAGAGGATGGCAGTGGTAACCCCTCCCCCCAACAAATTGCACCAAGAAAACCCCATGATAGGGTCACCATAAGTAAAAAGTGACTTGGAGACACACAACAACAAGAGCAGCTGTTCCACTTTGCTTTCACCTAGGCCTACTGAAAAGGGCAAGATTCAACCCCCTCCTCTCTACTCTGCTGAGTTATTTGAGTACAACCTACTTTTCCATTTTGGACTCAGTTTGCAGCAATACAACTAAGCCAAGATGAAGGCAGAAAATGGGAGGAGGACAGAAAAACTGGGAGATTTCATAAGCAACTGAAAAGGTAGGGCAGCAGAGGATTAATCAGGACTGTCCCTGCCAAATCAGGATTTTGGAGTATATGGATACACTCGTATTCACTCACCCATCCAAAATAAGGGGGAAATGCTACAATGGATCAGACCTCGTGAAAACAAGCCAAATTAAGGGGAATGTGGCAAAAGATGCAAGAGGCTGACTGGACTAGACCAAATGCCTTTCCAGCCTGTACCCAGTTCCCATGATGACCAGTTAGATCCCTTTGAGAATCCCACAAGCTGGACATGAGTGTAATAACATCCTCCACACTGCTGACAATACTACTGCCATGCTGATGCCAGTATTGGAGTTAGTCACCCTAACTAGTAGCAATTGATAGCCAGCTTTCATGAAATTGTCTAATATCCTTTAAAGTCATTGAAGCAGGTGGCCATCACCTATCTTGTAGTAACTCACTATAAAGTTTAATTTACATGAAGATGTTCTTCTTTTTATTTCCTCTGTGTCTTCTATTGTTCCTCATCAATGGGTGACTCTGGTCCTTGTATTGTGATAGGTAGTATCCACATGCTGCACACCAAGCATTATTCTGCAGCTGAACTATAAGAAGGTAGACTTCTTTTATCAATACTAAGGGACTGAATAGACTGCTCCTAAGGGGTGGCCTGCAGCCTCCTCTTTCTTCACCAGATTGGGGCTGCAGCAACTCCATGCCAAGGCCCCAATCTGGCAATACCACAGTGCAAAAAGAAGTTGCAAAAAGTGGTTCCGTTTTGTGCCACGGAAAGGACACAATAGGTGCCAGCACCATGGCTTTTCGGCACTCCTTGACACTGCGTCATCTGGAAATAGTGCCAGAGGAGTGCCATGATGCCCCTGCTGTGTGGTAGGGCACGCGGCATCATGCTGCCATGGGGTGGAGCCAGGGTGTACATCATGTGGATGCCATGCCTCCACTCTGCCCCCATGCCGGCCTTTGATGCCAGTCTGTACAGCCCCTTAATCTCCCACCATTCAGCATCTGTGGACAGTTCCTCTGAGTTTCAGTGTTAAGTGACGGAGAGAAAAAGCTCTCTTCATCCTCTTTTTTTCATACCATCCATAATTGTATACACCTTTACCATGTATCCTTTTATTCACTTTTTTTTAAAAAAAAGCTGAAGAGGCCCAAATATTGTACGCTTTTTGTTATATGAATAGCCAGTGTCTCCACATCATTTGCATAAGGAAATAATAACAACAATAATAAGCACATATGTAGTGTTGAGGAGCAGTAGACAGAAGGTACTAGCTAACAACCATATTGACTGACCCACCTGTTCCTTATTTATATTAATCCACTCTTTCCTCATTTAGATCAACAGACATACACAGGTGACAGGCTATTACAGGATCTGTTACAAAATCTGTTACAGAATTTTCATAGAATTTCACAACTATTCTTTCAATAATCATCTTAACTTTGTTAGGTATGTTGTTGCTGATACCCTTCCTCATAAAGAAGTCACATCAGCCCATTGATCAATTTGCCATTTTGAATATGTGTGATGTATTTTAGCAGAATTCATTTTGGTTACTTTTTTCGTACTTCATAATAATCAAAGATAAGGTGATAGTTTACACTAGATATGGGCAACCATGTTAGGTTTGGAAGTCACTTTTATGCACCAAAAACCAATTGGAACAACAGCAAAAATATTTTTTTTAAAAAAATCAATTTTCATTTCTCAAAAATGAGTAGCTGGAATTCAATATCCAATTTACAAATATGTAGCTTACATATGTAGTTCATCAGGCCTGAACTCTCAACGGAAACCAAAATGATTAAACTGAAGCTATCATCACTGAGTTGGAAGAGGTCTCATGGGTCATCCAGTCCACCCTCTGCTCAATGCAAGATCTCCAGCTAAAGCATCCCAAGCAAGTAGCTGTCCAGTCTCTTTTTTAAAAACATCCAGAGCAGGAGACCCCACCAGCCCTCTAGGCAATAGGTTCTACCGCCAAATTGCTGTTACTGTGAAGAAGTTCCTTCTAATGTCCAGTCACAATCTACTCTCCTCTAATGTCAAACCATTAGACTTGATCCTACCATCTAGGACAGAAGAGAACAAGCCTGCCTCCTCCTGTCCTTGAAGTATCATGTCACCAGGCTGAACATTCCCAGTTCCTTCAACCCTTTCTCATATGTTTTATTCGCCATATGTCTTATTATCCTTGGTCCAAAACACACTCCAGAAATAATCCAGTTTGAGACCGCTTTAACTCCCCAAACCCAGTGCTAGGATATCCTGGGAATTGTAGTTTATTGTGCACCAGAACTCTCTGACTAAATGTCTTACAAAACTAGTTTCCAGAATTTCCTAACAATGAACCAGGGCAGTTAAAGCGGTCTCAAACTGATTTATTTCTGCAGTGTGTTTTGGAGCCTTGGTGCCCTTCTCTGAGCCAGCTCCAACGAGGAACCCAGAACTGAATGCAGTTCTCCCAATGAGGACTGTCCTGCACAGAATATAGTGGGACTATTATTTCTCTGAACTCGTAAACTATGCTTGTATTTATTTGGGCTAAAATAATATCTTTCTTCTTTGCTGCAGCATCACACTGCTAGCTCACATTCAACTCATGATCCACAATAATCCCAAGGACCTTTTCAGCAATTCTTCCTCTTTTTCTTACCACAAGAAGGTTCAAGCTCGACTCAGGCTTGCATCGTTCTGAGCTGGCTAAAATGAGTACCCAGCTTGTTGGGGGCAATTAGCTTGCACATTGTAAACTGCTTAGGGAGTGTTTAAGTGTACTGGTAAGTGGTATAGAAATGTACTTGCTATTGCTGTTGCTAAAATATCTAGGTAAAGCAGTCTGAACCCATGCACATTTACTAAGAACCAAATGCAGTTGCTTTCAGTGGGACTTACATCCAGGTAAGCCTATAGAGAATGGCAACTCTTGATTGGGTAAACAAGCTTGAAAGACACTAGACTATTTACATAGCTGTGCTTTGACAAAACAGTCATTTTAAATCCTCGGTAATGTAGCTTAGGAAATAGTGATAGAAATAGTAACGGTATAGGTCATTTTCACATTAAACTGAATGTACCAAAAGGAAACTGCTAGGTGGTACATACAATCCAAAACAAGTAAGAGATGCCCTCTGGATGCTTGCCTGCAATTATAAGAGGCATTAAAAGAGTTGGCAGATCTAACAGAGGGAGGGAAGGATGAAAGGAGGGAGGGAGACTATGGACAGAGTAGGAGGGAAGAGAATATATGCACAGACTGAGATAGTCTGGTGTGCCAGCATTTTGCAAATTAATTAGCATTGTGGCAGAATGATCTTCAAAAGTTTTCCAAAGAACAAAAGTGCAACAATAAAGCAATGTGTTTGCTCGCCGCGAAATTGCTGCCAGAATTGCTGAGTGCACAAAACGGGGGACGGTGGCAGATTCCACTTTTCGAGCTGACAATTTCCATCATCATTGGATGTTGGCGGGATTGTTATGCATTTAAATGTTATTTAATTGGGTTGATGAGTAGCTGCAGGCCAGCGCACCAGCCGGAACGCTGGGAGCCGCATACGGGTAATCAAAATTCTCCAAGAGCTGGCGGCGGCAGGCAGCCATCCTCTCTCCTTGCTCCTAGGAAGTGGATTTATTGAGACGCACAAGGCCTTGTGAGTTAATTCTCCCCCCCCCCCCTTATGATGCTTTCTCCCCCGCCTGATGGAAGCACTTGCTCAGAGACCCACAATATGCTTGTGCAAATGATGTAGACACAACACTCATTCATCTGTTAGATGAATAAGCATTGTGCCTACATCATTCACACAAAGAAGAAATAATAATAAGCATTTATATAGTGCTTAAGAGCAGGAGACAGAAGCTACTAGCTAACAACCGTATTTGCTATCCCACCTGCTCCAGTTTTACATAAATCTACTCTTTGCTCGCCTAAAGGCAGCTGATACTCGCCACAGGTGAATGTGGGGCTATTCACAAGTCTGCTGCAGAGGTCTCACAATGCTCCATAGTCATTCTTGCAATAATCAGTACAGCAAGGCTGCCAACCATGTTTCTTTTGTTGTTATGTGTCATCACCCTTATTGTAGATGGCGAATGGATGGGAGTGGAAGTTGAGATAATAGCTTGCCAATAACCACCTAATGAGTTTCTTGATACAAGTGACATTTGAACTGGGGACTTATTTATACATAGGTTAACTTTCTTTTCTTTTTAAAATAATTTTTATTAACAACCAAGGTCTCATACAAACATTTGTCCAAACTCCAAAAACTCCAAACATATTGCATATTTTTAGATGATAATAACTCATTCTTATCATCCTGCCTCTCATACCCTTCCCTGTCTCCATAATGTCATCCATTGTCATAACATCGGAATACCATTCTATTTCCCTCTTCCAGAATCTTTTTACCCTTCCATTCTACATCCTCTTTACCCTTCATTTTCAATTCCACCATCTTCTACCTTCTTATATTTATTCTCTCGCATACCTTTCCATTCATACTGATGCCCTCCTTGTTAATACTACCTATAAGCCTCTCCTTATTTTGATTCTCTTATTATATTTTTGTTGTTCATACTTTGTCAATATTTCCTCTTTTGTTTAAGCACACAGGTCAACTTTGTAAGCTATACTAACAGTCAAAACCAGATTCCTTTCGCAAAATAATAAAACAAAATAACACTGAATCTAATATCAAAACCCACCACCAAAGTAAAAGCAACTTAACAAGGATCAAGAAGTTCAGAACAATACTACTTTGATGAAGCTCAATATATCTGAGTGTTCAGTGTCTGAACAGGACAGTACCTGTACATTCACTGTATACTGCCTTAAATTCTATGGTAGAACGAAGGAACAGTACAAATATATCTTTAAAAATTATGGAACTGCATACCATCTAAAGTAGTACGGCTGGGGATGTCAAGTCTGGAGAACCTGAGACCTAGGGATTGTCCTATGTGATGTCATAGCAGACAGGTCCTAGCGATGTTACAAGGGTGATGTTACCATGGGCAGCCCCTGGCAACGTCATTAAGCATTGGCACATTGTATCTGTCCTACAATTGCATAGAGCATGCCATTCAAATAAAAAACACCAAGTCTAACAAATGAGGAAAACACACACACACACACACACACACATTTCAAGACAGTGTTTTCACCCTGAGATCCCTCCCACTCACCTTGAGGACTAAGGGCTAGTCTACACTTTTTTTTAATACTCCTCATTCCAGTCAAATAGGGGAGGGATGTGATGTATGGGTTTCTGACAGTTGGTCTCATCTACATATTATATTATGGAATCCATACAGCATGGATCTTCTTTTTATTTATTTATTTTAAAAAGTATTTCAAATATGTTTAGTTTCCAGTGGCTGGAATCCATGTTTCTTATCTCCTACAATTGTCCTGCTACTTACCTAAGGAGGCACACCTATTCACATACCAACTTTATGAGAAATTGCAACAGTCCCAAGGCAGGCATGGGGTAGCCTGCTGGATCAGACCCATGAGGCTTTCTTGTCCACAGTGGTCAACAAGATGTCCCAATGGAAAACCCACAGGCAAGACATGAGGGCAACAGTGCCCTCCCACAAGGAAGTCAGCAGCTGGTTTTTAGAGGGATACTATCTCCTAAACTGGAGGTTATCTATCAAGACTAGTAGCCATGCTTGGATTTATCTTCAGAATTTGTCTAATCCCTTTTTAAAATCATCCAGCTTGCTCTCCATCACTCACTACATCTTGTGGTACTGGACCATACAATTTAATTATGCAGTAAGTGAAGACAAAACTTCCTTTTATCTATCCTGAATCTCCCATTTTCCAGCTACAGTGGTTGATCCAAGGCCCTTTCACAGTGCACTGTTATAGCACTCTTATTCCACTTTAGCGGTCATGGCTGCCTCCTATGGAGTCTTGGGATTGGCAGTGTGGTCAGGGAACCAGAAGAGCTCTAAAGGCAAACAAAAAATGCCAGGATTCCATTAAATGCTGTCATGGCAGTAAAAGTGAAATCCTAGCACTACCTCCCCCCGAAAAAAATTATGAAACAGAAAGAAAAACTTCCATTATTCATTTTCTGTTATTACATGCATAATTGTATGCATCCCTATCATATCCCTTCTAGCTAGTTTGTCACCTTTTTCTAAGTTTAAAGTGCCTCAGAAGTCGTACCTTTCCTCATATGTGAGGTTTTTTACTCCTTGATCACTTTGGTTGTCCTTTTCTGCACCTTTTCCAGCTCTCTGATATCCCCTTTGAGACACCTGGATACATCTGAACAAATGCACTGTACAGAAAAATTGCTTTAAACTATTACACCTGATGTAGATTTCCTGTGCTCTGGGGAGAATTCCTAGGAATGACATCAAGCTTTTTTGAGATAGGGTGTGTCTTTTAATTATTCCATTCTGCAGAACGGCCAACAAAGACCAAACACTTAGCAGTGCACAAAGAACAGTTCTTATGTTGGTCAACTTCAGAGTGGAATATGGAGAAAACCGATTCCCATCATTACCAATAAGAATGTGCAAGCAGCTCTCATGGGTGCTAATGGGAATCCTCTTGTCCTCCCACACTACACGCTTCTCCATGCCTTGAGAGCAACATGGACCCTTCCTGAGCTTCCCAGCTGTGCAAGAATTAATCACTGTCGGACTCCCATAGCTTGGAGCAAAATTACTCCTGCACGAAAGCAATTTCCCTGGACAGAACATAGCTTGCGGTGAGGGGGCCTCGCCATTCTGTTTCGCAGGAAGCTCTAATTATCTTCCAAAGATGGGAGGCAACGCTTAAGAACAATCATTTATCTAGTTTGTACATTTCGCAGGTGAGGTTGTCAGTCTGCTTAAACATCCACCCCTCAGGGAGAGGGAGGAGGAAGAGGAGGGAAATGGTTTTCCTCTCCTCATCAAAGACTGGGAAGTTCAGGAAAAGTGCAGAGTACTGGGAGGAATGAGGAGAGCATGAGAAGAGGTTGCTGCAATCCAAGCCAAGGGATCTTAGCTGTTGAGGCTGGAATGTAGCAGCCAGACAGAGCAGACAGACAAAAGGCCAGGTTCCCTGTGGCGATGCCAAGCCTGGCCAAGCAAGGTGTTTCATACTGCCTCCCAGTCACAGAAGACAATATTGCATCCCCTTGTTCTCTTTTGTGACTCAGGCTGCTGCCACACTGCAGAATTAATGTAGTTTTTAACTGTTTTAACTGTCATTACTCCGTCCTATGGAATCCTGGGATCTGTAGTTTGTTGTGGCACCAGAGCTCCATGGGAGAGAGGGCTAAATATTTCACAAAACTATATATTCCAGAATTCCAGAACATTGCACCATGGCTATCCAAGTGGTGTCATGCTGCATTAATTCTGCATTAATTCTGCACTGGTGGCGCAGTGGTTAAATGCCTGTACTGCAGCCATTCACTTGAAACCACAAGGTTGCGAGTTCAAGACCAGCAAAAGGGCCCAAGCTTGACTCAGGCTTGCATCCTTCTGAGGTCGCTAAAATGAGTACCCAGACTGTTGGGGGCAAATTAGCTTACTTGCTCATTAGCTTACTTGCTGTTCACGGCTATGATCTTTGGAATAGTGGTATATAAATAAAACAAATTATTATTATTATTATTATTATTATTATTATTATTATTATTATTAGATGCAGCCTAAGGACCCTTTCACAGTTATAGAGCTTTTACACAGTTATAGAGCTATAATTCCACTTGAACTGCTATGGTTGCATCCTATGGAACCCTGCATCCTATGGAATCTTTGTTCTTTGGTCAAAGGCACCAGAACTTTTCAAATGAGAATTGTAAATGCCCCTCCCTGAATTGCAAGTCTCAGGATTCCACAATATGGTACCAAGGCAGTTAAAATGAAAACATAGTGCTATAATTAAGTAGTGTGGCAAAACTCTGAAGAAGGCATCTAGGTTCTCCTTACACACACACAAGAAGCTTCAGATGAGAAGATTCCTCGTTTAAGAATCTAGAGTCACTGACACACACCCAGAAGATGAGAGCATTGACTATAATAGTGGTGCCAGAGGTGGCTTTTCTCCATGCCTGACTGACTATTGTAAAGGCTGCACATGACCAACAGTCATATTCATGTACAGCTCAGGTCCAAGTTGTTTGAAGGACTATATGTTCCCATACAAACTTGCCCACGTTTTGAAATTTTCTCGGAAGGCATCTCTCTCAGTACCACCACCCTCATCCATATAGGCGAATTAGGCAACCGCCTAGGGCAGCAAAATTTAGAGGCAGTGTGGTGGGTGGCAAGGGAGGCCAGAGAGAGAGCGAGAGAGAACGGAGGACGAGGCAAGCAGCGAGCAGTGAGCATCAGGGGGAGAGCTGCTTGGAGCAGCTGCAAAGGGCGCATGGCCCATGCGCATGGCTGGCAGAATCCCCAGGCACCGCTCACGCTCATGCTGCTGATGCTGATGCTGCAAGTGAAGGGAGGGGGAAGCAGCTCTCTTTTGCATTATCCTCCTCTGAGGTGACTTTACCAACAGCTGCAGCACCTCACTCAGGTAAGAAGAGAGGCAGAAGAACTATACCAATATGGTGTAAATAACATTGAAAAGGGGGTGTTGAAATATTGACAGGGGATGGCAAAATATTTCTTACCTAGGACGGCCAAATACCTAGAGCTGGCCCTGCCACCCTCACAGCTACATCTGATGGGCCTTTATAGTGGGTGCCCCAGACTCTGGAACTCCCTTCTCGGAGGAACTAGACTGGCACCCTCATTACTGTCTTTTCAGCAGGCCTTTGAGAACTGATTTTTCATACCTGGAACACCGATCTTACCAGGGCTATCGACACGATCGCTCCCAAGCGCCCTTGCCATCCCGCCCCAAATCGGAGGCCCTGGTTCACACCAGAGCTGAGGAAGATGAAGTGGTTTGGACGACGGCTAGAGCGCAGGTGGTGGAAGACTCGACTCTTATCCGACAGAACTCGCCATAGGAACTTTCTTCGTTCCTATCGGGAGGCAATACGTGCAGCGAAGAGAGCCTTCTCCTCTGCACGTATTGCGTCTGCAGAGTCCCGTCCAGCAGAGCTGTTTAAGGTGGTGAGGGAAATGACGCAGGTGCCCGCTGCGCCAAATCCCTTACCTAACCCGACGACGGCCTGCTGTGACGCGTTTAACAACTTCTTTGCAGACAAAATCTCTCAGATAAGAGCCGACTTAGATGCCACAGTTGAAACAGAGTCGACAGGCGAGGCGTCCAGTGACTCCGCCGATGTAGTTATACTGGATCAGCTCCAATCTGTGAGTACTGATGACGTGGACAAGCTGCTTGGTAAGGTGAGGAAGACAACTTGCCCTCTCGACCCTTGGCCATCATGGCTGGCCGTCCGGGGGGGGATGCATTGATGAGATTCCTCACGGATATCATCGGTGCATCCTTCAGGGAAGGACATGTTCCATCTTGTTTAAAGGAAGTGGCGGTTAGGCCACTTCTGAAAAAACCTTCCCTAGACCCCCTGGATATGAGGAATTATAGGCCGGTGTCATTGCTGCCATTTTTGAGCAAGGTGATCGAGAGGGTGGTTGCCCTTCAGCTCCAAGCTGTCTTGGATGAAACCGATTATCTAGACCCATTTCAAACTGGCTTTAGGACAGGCTTTGGGGTTGAGACTGCCATGGTTGCCTTGACCGACGATCTGCGTCTGAGCATTGACAGGGGGAGTGTGACTCTGTTGGTGCTCTTAGACCTCTCAGCGGCTTTTGATACTATAGATCACGGCATCCTCTTGGACCGCCTGAGGGGGTTAGGTATCGGGGGCACTGCTTTGCAGTGGTTCCGGTCCTTCCTCTCGGGCAGGTCTCAAAGGGTGCTACTCGGGGACTATAGCTCCAGTAAGAGGTACCTCACTTGTGGGGTTCCTCAGGGGGCTATTTTGTCCCCGATGTTATTTAACATCTATATGAAGCCGCTGGGTGAGATAATACGGAGTCATGGTGCTGGGTGTTATCAGTACGCTGATGATACCCAAATCTATTTCTCTGTATCTCGTTCGTCAGCCTCGAATTCCGATGGCATCTCTTCTCTCAATGAATGTCTTCAAGCGGTAATGGGCTGGATGAGGAAAAACCGATTGAAACTGAATCCAGACAAGACGGAGGTGCTCATGGTAGCGGCCCCGAAACCAAGAATTGGGTTGCAACCTCCAGTCCTGGATGGGATCACACTCTCCTCCAGCGACTGTGTTCGCAGTCTGAGGGTGTTCCTTGACTCGTCGCTCCTGATGACAAATCAGGTAAATGCGACGGTCAGGAGTGCCTGTTATCAGCTTCGGCTGATACGCCAGCTGCGCCCTTTTCTGGAAGTAAGGGATCTCGAGACGGTTGTGCACGCGCTGGTAACCTCACACCTTGACTTCTGTAATGCACTATACATGGGGCTACCCCTGTGCTTGACTCGGAAATTACAGCTGGTTCAAAATATGGTAGCCAGGCTTGTCTCAGGAACATCTAGGAGGGACCACATTACTCCGGTTTTGAGGTCCCTCCACTGGCTGCCTATCAGCTTCCGGGCCCAGTACAAGGTGTTGGTTATCACCTTTAAAGCCCTAAATGGCTTGGGTCCAAGCTATCTCAGGGACCACCTCCTCCCGTACAATCCTCCCCGCGCTCTCCGGTCCTCTGGGAAGAACTTACTGCAGCCTCTAAAATCTAGGCTTGCGGCGACCTCCCAGAGGACATTTTCCATCGTCACCCCCAGACTGTGGAACGACCTGCCGAATGAGATCCGTCAGATAACATCATTAGACAGCTTTAAAAAAGCGGTCAAGACGGATTTCTTCCGGCAGGCCTTTCCAGATTAACCATCCCGGCCCAGGTTCCCTGATTCCCTCATTCCTCCCGTGGCCTCATCTTAGTGATGGTTGAGGATCAACAGAGGGATATCAGTGTTTTTAGTTTTTAATTGTTGTTTTTATGCATTGACATTGTGTTTTAATATCTTATACTGTTTAATACTGTCTTAAGGGGGGGAGGGATAAAGTGTTTTTAATTGTCATATTTTATATTTTACTGTTGTTAACCACCCGGATTGGTTTGCCAGAGGGCGGTATACAAATAAATATTATTATTATTATTATTATTATTATTATTATTATTATTATTATTATTAGGGAAAACAGGCCTTGTATAATGTGCTGGAAGTTTATCAGTTGCTGTTTTTACAGGTTATGCTTTCAACATGTTTGAATTTTATGATGGTTTAATTGCTTTTGTATGCTGTGAGCTTTTGACTATGGCCTTGTCTGCAATGGCCAGAATACTCTAGGAGCAATCCAGAATATCCTAGCCCCACAGCTACCCCATTCTCCCTGTTACTTTGGCCTCCCTCTCTGCATTGCAGCAGCTGTCTGCACAGCAGGCAACCTTGCTGGGCCACCCGCCGCATACACCACTGCTGTGGATCACTCACTTCTGAGGTCAGAATGAGTTACCCAGCAATGGTCAAATGCCAGGTGCTTCATTCTGACCTCACACTGAGTAACTTGCAGTGGCAGCAAAAGCACCAGGTAGCCCAGTGGGACACCCATGAAGACAGCCATGTAAGCATGGGAATGGAGGGCCCCAGATTTTCCCAGGAGATCAAGATCAACAGGTAAATTTGTATGGTTTTTTTTTTTTCTTCATTGTAACCTTGTTATGCCCCCAATCTGGTGCAAGACATGCCAGACATGGTCCTGACTGCCCACACCAGAACCAGGATTTGGGCCATGCATTATCTGAACAGGATGATGCCAGAACAGAAGGAAATGGGCCTTTTGTCCCATGTAGTCAAGGCCTACATTTGCTGTAACTGTTACAAGTTGCCTTGAGCCCCAAACTAGGGAAAAGTATAAATAAAGTCAGCCCTCTGTAGCCACTGGTTCTTTATCTATGGATTCAAACATTCATGGTTTGAAAATATTTTTAAAAATATATAAATTCCAAAAAGCAAACCTTATTTTGGCATTTTATATAAGGGTCATCGTTTTATTATCCATTGTATTTAATGAGACTTAAACACCTTTGGATTTTGGTATCCAGAGGGGTCCTAGAACCCCAGCAGATACCAAGGGCCCACTTTATAACAATAATAGTAGTCTTCCACTCATAATTTTCCTTTGTTTTTCTACCACTTCATCCATCCTTTTCTTTACCACATAAAATCCAGAAAAAGGCAGACTCACTGTGCACTGTCTTGCAGTTCTTAGTGAGTGGCCAGTATCTGGAAACATTATTGGGTCAAAAAGTGATTTGTAGAGGGATGTCAATGAACAAGCCAACTGAGTGTGTCTTTTACATGCATGCTAATGTCAAGCTGTCCTTTCCAGTAGCTTGCCAGCAGCTGGAACTTGAGGCAAGCATGATACCTCATTTGCCAAAATCAGGATGCCTCAGACCTGGCCAGCTTCCCTGCTCTGAGCAAAGACTCATGACTTCAGGAGTTAACACTTTGAAACCTGATCACTGGACTGTCTCTGTTTCTGGTCAGTTTCATGTCTGCTGACATCTTACTAAACAGCAGTTTGCATTGGATGCTATTGTACTAGATGCAAACTGTTTAGGATGTAAGGTGAATGCCGTCCTCTTTCTCCCATCCACCACACCTTCTTAGACCCCATGGAAAAAAATTCCTGTGATTCAAGGGACACTCTTGAAAGGCTTGGGGTTAGGGAAGAGACTGCAGGGGAAGAGGAACTGGGGAAAATCCAACAGAAGGACTTTCATGAGCACAACATTAGATGCAATCTATGAGATCCTAGGATTTGTAGTTTAGTGAAACACCAGAGCTCTCTGCTGACAGTTCCAAATGCTCTTCTCTAACCTGCAGATCCAAGAGTCCATTGGATGGATCTTTGGAAGTAAAAGGAAAATGAAAGTGCTATGCTTGGACAGTGCGAAAAGCCTCCCAGAATCCCTGGCAAATAAGTGGCTCAGGAGCAGAGCTTCCTAATACAAGCTAAAGCATTAGGCAACAGGCTCAATTCTTCTCTAAACCAACTTAACTGCAGCTTGCCACAGTTTGTTTCAAAGTTTATAAACTCACGTCACAAAACAGCCTGGTACCACTTCAAATTAGCTAGTGCTTGCAGCTTAGTTCAAATACTGACAGCAGGCACCCACCAACTGGTTTATCACTTCATCGTTGGTTCCTCATAAAATATGTGAACCTATATTCAATATAGTCTGTGTGTTCATATTATATACTCCTCAAACTGCCCAATTAACTGCATGACAAGGAGTTCGATTCATCCACCTCTTCCACCTTGATTAATCTTGCAGAGCACACATTGCCAAAATCAAAACATTATGTCACATCCACCAATTTGGCAGGGATAGTACTGATTAATCCTTTGTTACTCCACTCCTCTGTCACACCACTTTTTCAGCAGCTTTTATAGTGTTCCAATTTTTCTCTCCTACCACTTTCTCCATTTGTTCTCAGCATATTTCAGTTGTTACTGAGAACAAAGTGCAAACGCAGTTTGTATACAGTTAACTTAACTGTGAAGGGGGGAGAAAGGGGCAGAACCTAGCACTTTCCAGTTGGCACTGGCAAAAACAAACTGCACAGCCTCTTCTAGCTTGTGTATTCTTTTGTCATTTCAAACACACTCTGATGTTGTTTGGCTATACATGACCCTGTTTTATCTGTAAAATGTTGGAGGTTATGTTTGGCAGAATTTACAAATTATTAAAACAGAGCTGCATGATAGCTCAGATCTAAGGCCTTGCAGCAGAGCTGGAAATAAATGCAATTTTAAAAAGAAACAAAATGCAATGTGAATTAAATTCCTGTTTTTGCTTTTAGCTAATAATTGGAAACATTATATTGAAGGCAAATAAATATAAAATTTTCAATCTTTGATCATCCAACTTCTACCACTGAAGATTATCAGATGGGGGGGATCCCATCCTTGTCCCGTTCTATTCCCATCCTTATAGCGCTATCACAAAAAGGTTTTCATATGACATCACACTTATCCCATCAGTGCCCCATCATTAAACTGTGATTGACCACGATCATGTGAAAGTTTTTCACATGACATCTCACTTATCTTGTTATTGTCCCATCATTGAAGTGGAATTGTCCTGTCCTTGCCCTTCATTCTGTATTAACGGAATAACACGTTAATGCAATTTGGAACCCAAAATTGGGAATCCCTGTGCTGGAGTGTGCCTTAGACATTTCAGCACAAGAGACTGAGCCCTGTAACTCTTGTGAGTTGGAAGACTTCAAGGATCAGGGGGCCCAACTCACAGGGAGTAGCACCCTACTGTCATCATGCCACCAAATTTCAATGACATGGCAGAGGCAACAATGCCACCTCCCCTCATACACACTATTTTCTTTTAAGACAAGGTGAGTTTGTACCTTATTTTTAAACCAGAATTCACTTCCAGCAGGCATCTGAGAGTGTGATGTAGCTTGAAAACAGAGTATGCTCAGATTTAAAGCAAGATGGGGGAGGGGGTTTGTTGCAACTATAGTAAATTTGGAGAGCCACTCATGACCTGGGTGTGTTCTACCCTTAGTCTAGGGGATTATGGAGATCAGTGAGAATTTTGCTAGGGTAAAACAACTACTTAAAAGCTATTTATGGGCACAAACTCCCATTTGGTTTAGCAAATTCACCCCCTAAGTCTAGCATCATCTTGGAGCAGGAGATGTTTGCCCCAGCCAAAGCCTGGGGACCACTGCCAGCTAATAAGGCTCTACAAGCTGTTTTCTAAGAATGGATATGTGATTTTCACTGTGCAGCTAAGTGGAAAATCGTTCATTGCCAATGTCTCCCTTGCAATTAAAAGAATGAATAAGCCACAAGCCACCTGGTGGTTAACACTATAAAACTATGGCGTTTCGTCTATCCCAGTGGAATAAACTTTATTGCAAAATCCCAGGAACAGGCAGATGGGGAGGGAAGCCCTGCAGGTATAGGAATATTCCACTTAAGATCTATTCACACATGCATGTACATCAATTGATCTCTCATTAAATTTGTAAGGTTTAGAACCTCCTAAATAGACACACACATGCACGCACACTTATTAGAAATATTTTTATAAAAAATAGTAACAACTAATCACAAAACAAGAAGCACCCATATACTCATGGGAAATGCATTCCCTGAATTATCATTTTGCAGCCATAACAACACAAGAGAAAGGTAATAACAAACTTAAAGGGTTACCCCATTGTGCACAAAAATGCAAAAACATAGAGAGATTGAGAGAGGGGGAGGGGGGAGGGAGGCTGGCCATTGAGAACTGAGCATGGGATGCCAGCTGACTATTGGAAAGGGAGGCCGCTAAAACCCAAGGAGAAGTGAAAGGGGAATCCTGGAAAAGGCCATGGCTAGGACCCAACTCTAAACACCAAATTCATTTGTTTCATATACACCTCACAGTCACACATAGCCTGAAGGTAACTTTATACACAATAGTTTAAATAATGTTGTGCATGAAACAAAGTTTGTGTAGAATCATAGAATCAAAGAGTTGGCAGAGACCGCAAGGGCCATCCAGTCCAACCCCCTGCTATGCAGGAACACTCCATCAAAGCATCCCCAACAGATGGCCATCCAGCCTCTGTTTAAAGACCTCCAAGGAAGGAGACTCCATTGTACACTGAGACATCAGAAAGCAAAGGTGTCATATCCCATGTGGGCAATTTTGTATTTGGGAATATTCTGGATTTTGAATTCCAGACAAGGGAGATTCAATCTGCACAATTGTTATTTTTTAGGTTCATTATATGCAGGATGGTGGGTAGGCTTTTATGGGCCTTAAATATTTACCAATACCTTTTCCCCAGTGTTTATTTTGTTCAACTATATTTGTTCATATGCAGTGCCTCATACAGCAGCTTTTTCAGGGCCAATTTCCCTCCAATGATCTCAAAGTGGTATTTTGGTTCTTCTGTTGCCCATTTTATCCCCACAGTATCCCTATGATGTAGGTCAGGCAGACAAACAGAGCTCAGGGTGGCCTAGAACTTGAATATTTCAAGATCCTTTCCAAGTTTCTAACTACTATACAATATCACAAAGTCCATTCAGAATAGTCACAAAGGTTCCTGCCTTTACTCTGAATGGATGAAGTCCTGATCGCAGAGAGTGAACAATCATTAAAAGGGATTAAAGCATTCACACACAGTTTCCCTATTTCCCTTTCCCCTATTTCACTATTTCTTCTCAGTTGTCATTGTCATTCCTACTGCTACAGAAGGTAGTCATGTTCAGTCTACTGCAATAAAAACAACAGACAATCCTGTGGCACCGGAAAGACTAACAATAACAATAAACGTATCAGCTTTTAAAATGTGCCACAAGACTCCTTGTTGTTATGATTATTAATTCCAGGCAGTTCTGAGTGGCTTACAACATCCCTAATAAAAAATTCAACAGAGAAAATATACTGTTACATAAAGTCATAACAGTATGAATCAATAAAACCTTAAACCAGTAAAGCCAACAAAACCATCTGTAACAATTATCATTTACAACTATACACCTCTGAAGGTCTGCATAAAAACGAATGTTTTACTGCACTTTCTGAATATTGGTAGGCTTGGGATTAAATAGGCTTCTTTTGGAATTATATGGTGTTACTTGAAGTTAGCCATCCACAAGTTCAACACATGGAGAGATCTTCTCTCAGTAGATTGCCCCAAAGCCAGTATTTTCTCTTTCTTTTCTGTTGTCTTTTCCTCATTCCTTCTTTCTTTGGTACTGGTTTCCAAAAGAGTAGGAAAATGAAAGATAAGCCAGAAAGGGAGAGAAATAAAAAAGAGGCATATGTCGTGGAACATTCAAAAGCAGAAGTGGGGTGGGTTGATTTTAACAGCAGTTTGTGTGCGAGAAAAGCCTGAAATCTGTTTTTCTAAATCTAGGGTCAGAATTATGTAGCCCTCAATGCCTAGCATTCCTCACCGTTGGTTATGCAGCCTAAGACTGAGGGAAGATGCAGTTCAACTACATCTGGAGGGTCAGATGAGTCTTACCCCTAGCATAAACTATCTTTGTTCTAAAGAAACACACTGCCTAATTTCCAGCTTCTATGGAGATCCACAGAGCAGAGTCACAGACACCATCTTGAGTGACTGGAAGTATCACCTCCAATCACTTCTTGGGCTTCTGGCAACAGTTGGCCATATCAGAGTTGGGAGCCCCCTGAAACAACATATAATAAGCCCACAAAAGGTTGTGAGATTTTTGTTTTTGTTTTGTGCTTAAAAGGTGATGGTTTGGTCAACTTTAGGGGGACTGCTAAATACACAAAGAAATGGGTTCAAGAGGAAACCAGGCCTGAACTCTCAGTGGAAGCCAAAATGATTAAACCGGAGCTATCATAGAGTTGGAAGGGGCCTCATGGGCCATAGAGTCTGACCCTTGGCTCTGTGCAAGATCTCTAGCTAGAGCATCCTCAGCAGGTGTCTATCCAAACTCTTTTTGAAGACATCCAGAGAAGAAGACCTCACCACCTCTCTAGGCAATTGGTTCCATTGCCAAACCGCTTTCATTGTCAAGAAGTTTTTTCTAATGTTAAATCAAAATCAACCTTCTTATAACTTAAGAGCATTAGACCTGGTCCTACTCTCTGAGGCAGCATACTCTCCATGATAGCCCTTGAGGTATCTAAAGAGTGTGACCATGTCACCCCTCACTCTTCTAAGGGTGACATGATTGCACTCTTTAAATACCTGAGGGGTACAGTATTTATATAAATATCGCAAGGTATTTAAAGGATATTTATTCATACTTTTTGAAGATACAAGATGATATGACTCATTGGAAAAGGAAGTGGAAGGCAGTAGAAAAAGAGGAAGATCACATTGTAAGTGGATAGACATGATCAACAAGTCACAACCTGGAGTCTGCAAGACCTTAGCTGTTGATGACAGGGATGCTTAGAGGTCTCTCATTCATAGGGTCACTATATGCTGAAGCGGACATGATGGTGCATAATAGCAACTAAGGTTCTGGAAGATTTGTAGGAGTCCCACTGTTTACACTGCATTCCAAAGATGGCCACATACAGGCCACAGCTCACACGGCCCCCACCCTATTATAAAGCCTTTGCTTCCCAAAAGCCACTCTCAAAATGGCCTTTTTTTTTTTCTAAATGCCTTTTGCAACATCTCAACTACCAAATGAAAGGTTTGCCCAATGCACTTGGCTCAGATCTCTGCATTATAAGTGGATTACACAGAAAATTGGATGGTTTCATCACCTTGACATGAAGAACTCGGGGTTTTTTGCCTGGTCCACAGTGATTCACACCAGATGCTAGGGAAGGCAGACAATCCGATACAACTGATCTTTGATACAGGCTCCCAGGAGACACAGCAGATCCCTTTGATTTCCTCCCACCCACTCTCCATGCACAATCCTGTGGCTTCCCCTCTAGCCCTCGGCCCCATCTGTTCATTCCAGAGTGAAATCTCAAATTTCAGGTTAATGTCACAAGAGATCAAAAGCTATGTGGGGCAGGTGGGGTGTTGGGAGTAGTAAGGATGAGGTAATGACCTCAAAGTCTGAGGAAAGAAGTCCCTTGGGACTCAGAGGAGCAGCAGGATGTAGCCAAGTTTCTAGAAGTATTACTTTCTAGGAGTAGGAGGTTGTGGAGGCAACCTTGCACACAGTCATTTTCTGGGAGGAGAGAATTTATACACTCTCTGTATATTCCAATTTGGCAGAGACACACCCAATTAATTGTCATCCCACTTTTTCAGCAGTTTTTTCAGTGGTTTCTCTTTCCCTTTCCTCCTCCCACTTTCCTCATTTGTCCTCAGCTTACTTCCATCGCTGCAAAATAAGTTCAAAGTGCAAAAGTAGTATGCACTCCATTAATCCAGCAGAGAGCCCTTCCCAGTAGTTTGATTGTGTTACCAGAATTCAAGTGATGTCATACCAGATTATTTCTCCAGTGCAGAGGCACCCAGAGACATAGGGGTAAACCACTGAACAAGGATGCCGTGTGAAAGGGGATGTCATCTTCTGAGGAACCTCAAAGGACTGGAATGAGATACCAGGAGGATCAGAGTGGGATCTCATGGCCTGAGGTCCCCCACCCTAGACAACAGCCATCTCTTTCCCTCAGCCCTTTCTGCCACATGGAGCCAAAGCACCAAGGAAGGCACATCAACCAGGGGCTACACTCATATATTCATGGGACAGTGGAGGAGAGTCCTCACCATGTGTTGCCCCTCATTCCAGCCAGCCCTACCATTGAGCAAAGTGGCGCAGCTGCTTTAAGCAGCCCAAGCTGAGGAGCAGGCAAAACTAACAAAGTGTTTGAGGACAGAGTTGTGCATGCCACATACCTCCACTTCTACTCCACATGCCTATGTGAGCCTCCCACCTTCAGGCAGGGTGACCAGAGGTCCTCCTTTTTCAGGACATGTCCCCTATTTCAACCTTCTGTCCAAGAGGAATTCCCATATGTCTGGCATGAAATTATATTTCTTTGAGTGTTTTTAGCTTTGATTTGGTCATGTTCTCCATTTTTTCTAGATTGTTCTACATTTTGTGGTCCCTTGTCCTCCTATATGGTTATGATATTTGGTCCTCCTGCCTTCAGGTTCTGTGGAGGATGTTCTTCTGTTGCTCACGCTACAGTAAGCTGACAGTTCAGTCAGCCTCCATGTCTTGGTCCAGCCCTGCCTCCTGTTATCTGTCATCTTAGGCAGCAGTCTTGATGGCAAGTGCATAGCTATGGATAAGAACACCACTTTTTGGAGAATACCTCCATGAAAAGGAATAAACACCACCATTTCCAGATATTTTAATGATTTCAAGTAATTTCCTTTCTGAGTTTCACCTTAAAAGTGATACAGAAACTGAGCAAATTAGTATGCGTGTGTATATGTGTCTGTGTGTGTGTGTGTACACACACACACACCACACCAAGAAACTAAGAACATAAACTACTGTCTCATTCATGGGGAAATCCAAGATCCAAGGAGGCGGTGAGGGGGAAAAGGAGAGCCTTCAGTCAAAGAGAGACGAGGGGAACTTAAGGAGAAATTAAGGGGGAAGCAAAATGAAGGGGAAAGCAAAGAGGATCACTCATAAAAGGCATGCTTCAAATCTTCTCTAGTCATCAGCACAGGAAGATGGACCAAAATTATTATAGTGTAGCAGAAAAATCCAGCAACTCAGGTTTGGTATCGGTTTCTAGCCATTTGCCATTTTTGTTTCAGACATTCTTGTAGCTCTTCAGCCTTGATTGAGGCACAATATGATGCATGCCTTCCCCTGGAAAACAGAAATGGATAGGCATGATCTATCTAAACATTAATATTTTTTAAGCAACAGGAATAATATTAAGTACTTCTTTCCTTGTACTTTTTTTACATTTTATATTATTTTTGTTATTTTGTACTTTATATTTCATTATATTTGATTATATATATTATTGGATTTAATGTATTTATTCTATTTTGTATTATATTTACGTTTTATTTTTATTTTATTCTTATCTTACTTTATTATTTTATTTTATTTTTTATTTTCAAAATTATTTTAATTTTCATTTTTAATTTAATTTTTTACTTTGTTATATTTTATTTTGACTTTGCATTTTATTTTTATATTATGTTATATTTTCATTTCATTTCATTTTTAGCTTCATATTAATTTTATTTAATTTTACCTTTTTATTTTATTTTATTTGTATTTATATTGATTTATTTTTTGTTTCATTTTCTATTTCATTTTGTATTTTTGTATTTTTATATTTTATTTTACTTTTAAATTTTTCCTTTTTCTTTTCTTTTCAGTTTATTAGTTTTATTTCATTTTTATTTTATGTTTTGTTATTTCATCTTTATTTTATATTTTATTTTGATGTATATTTATTTTTATTTTGTTCTACTTTTTAGGTTATTTCATTGCTTTACCATATTTTATATTTTATTATACACACACACACAAACATACATCTTTTTTAGTTTATTTAATTTAATTTTTATTTTTTAATTCATATTCTATTTTAATGGACTTTTTATTTTATATTTTCTTCTATTTTACTTGATTTTATTATAGGATTTATTATATTTTATATTTTATATGTTATTTTTATTTTTTTATTTTATTTTATTTAAATTTATTTATTAAAACACAGCATACAGATTTAGAAAACAAGAATAAAAGAAAAGGAAAATACAAAATAATAACAAAATAGTAACAGTACAAACATACAAACCCATACATCATACTCACTATACATATAGCTTCTGAACTTGTCATTGTAACTTATAACTATTTACATAAGTTAAAGGATCCCAGAGTAAAGAGAGTGATGTTAAATTAACTATTTTTCTCTACTATAATTCTCACTGTTGTCTACCTTCTATATCCCTATCTTACCTTAACTTAACCTTCCCTAATCCTTCTTTCATCCTTACTCTAACACTTACTTCTAATCTTCCTTCCTTTCATTACCTACTCTTACCCTCTCCACTTACTTTTCCCTCTACATATCTATCCTATGATTCTGCCTTCCTAGCTTTAACACTCTCTAATAACTAACTTCTCTTCCTTTTTCCATCTTACTTCTTTCTTCACACTCACACAGTGACTTCCTTTTGCCAATCTCAACCCATTATTATACGAATTGACTTTCTGGTCATTTACACCATCACTCAAAAGTGGATCCTACATTCCTTTTCTCATATATATGTCCCAAATGATTATTTGATGTTATAGAGATAAATACAGTAGAGATATACCTTCCCTTATATAACTATAAATATACAAACAAACCTTATTTGATTCAAGTTAGAAATGTGATCGCTATTTTACCCCATTTTGATTCCACAAAGTTTATAACTTCACTCCATTCATCTTTCAATTGCCTCTTTTGTTCATTTCTTAAGGCTAGAGTTAACCTATCCATTGCTATACCATCATAAAGTTTAAATATCCAATCTTCCATGGTTGGACAGTTTTTATCTCCATTTCTGAGCATAACAAATACGAGCGGTTGTAACCATATAAAACAAAATCTTTTCTTTCCTTCCTGTCAATTCATTCTCAAACATGCTTAATAAGTAGAATTCTGGTTTTAGCTTTAGTGGTTTCCCTAAAAATTTTATTTTATTTTTAATTTTATTTTATTATTTTATTTTTTACTTTAATAATAATAATATGTATTTTATTTTTGTTATTTTATATTTTATATTTTATTATTATACTTTATTTATATAGTGCTGTAGATTTACATAGCATTGTACATAGACAATAAAATCGATGAAAATGAAACTTGCCAATGGCATACATTCTACAAAATATATATAAAACAATAGATAATAATACAAGATAGAATTAGATTATTTTCATTTCATTTCATTCTGATAGTTTCTTTCATTTTTCATTTTTTTATTTTTTTGTTTTATTTTGAATTTTGAATTTAATTTTATATGTTATGTTATTTAATTTTTATTTTCTTATCTATTTATTTATTTCGATTTTATTTTATTTTATTATTTTTCATTTTATTTAAAAGTTTTTTTAGTAATGTTACACCTTAACTGTCCTGTATTTATCAGTGAATGGAATGGCAATAGTTGTGACATAAAGAACTCCTAGAACAATGAGGAGACAAGCTCCATGTTTCCAGTCCCTGAAGGCCTTTCCCATTGTGGCCGAAGCACATTGGGCTATTTTAACACTGAATATACAGTTGACCATCCTAGAGCATGTGGAGCTTTTCTACTCGTTGTCTGTTTTTGTTCTCTGTCGGTGCAGTCCCTGCACAAAGGGCCCCCGAAGAAGAAGGTTCTTGCTAAAATGGGAGACCACAGTCTCCAGCTTTGAGAGCGTGGTGCAGGAGGAATCCAGGGATCCTTTGTCCGCTTAACTTGCAAAGCAAAAAGCTGTTGTTAGAGTGGGAGTTGGGTGCAAGAGAAATCCAGGGATTGATTATTTTCAATGTGCAGTAGAACAGTAAACCTAGTATCAAGAAATACACATTGGGGGGAGGGGGGAGCGATAGGATTGTCACCCAAGAAGAAAGAGAGTGATAGCCCAAAAAAGGTTGTCAATGAACCAAGGTCCCAAATGGAATCTAGACTGGCCCTGCTCAAGAAAACCAGAAAGGTCTAAAGTTGTTGGGGTTTTTTCCCTAGAGTGAAAACAAGGGTTTTCAATCTGCTTTTACTGTTGAGGAGAAAAGCATAATTTACACAAGACAGGCCATTTGCACTGAGTCTATGCTATACTGATAAGCTTAAAGCATCAAAACCTCTATATGTACAAGTTGAGTCTCCCTTATCTGGAATTCTGAAATCTGAAATATTCCAAAATTGCCCACATGGGTGGCTGACAGACACCTTGGCTTTCTGATGGTTCAGTGTACACAGACTTTATTTCATGCACAAAATTACTAAACATATTGTGCACAAAATTACGTTCAGGCTATGTGTAGAAGGTGTATACATAACATAAATGAATTTCACTTTTAGACTTAAGTCTAAACACTGGGTCTAAGCACATAAACTTGGGTCTAAACACATAAACACTGGGTCTAGACATGGGTTTAAACATATAGACACTGGCCATCTCATAAGGGTGAAAAAGACAGGCAAAATAAAATAGTTTCCAGCCATTTTGAAGACAGGGTGTTTTTGGCGCATGCCTCCAAAACAGGTGGAAACCAAAAAGAAGCCACGCTCCTGGGCTAAACACTGAAGCAAAAAGAAGCCAGGATACAACAGAAAATGTGCATCTTCATGCTTGAATATAAATAGCCTGGAGTCAGTGCAGGGCTGAGGCAAAGCAAAGAAATGAAATTGCAACAAGTCTAATGAAGGTAAATGCATGGGATGAAGGGGGCATGTATGGGGGGCCTCCGTGATTGTGCTTTGCTAATGTATCTCTCCCCACCAATGCCCTGAAACTTTCTATGGGTTGAGCATTGCATGTGTGACTGTGGCCGATCAAAGGGTCAGTCATGCGATGGAATGACATCTGGGTGGACATAGGAGGTACTTTGATGTTGTAGTTGGTGTGTTTATGCGATATTGCACATTCATGGTGGGGAAGCAACAACAACAAAATTACCCAGTGGCACAGCTTGACTCCACTTC
Organism: Sceloporus undulatus; assembly: GCF_019175285.1. Lineage (NCBI taxonomy): Eukaryota > Metazoa > Chordata > Lepidosauria > Squamata > Phrynosomatidae > Sceloporus > Sceloporus undulatus. The sequence goes on along the minus strand of NC_056523.1, from coordinate 174,275,306 downwards.
ATGCAGTCTGCCCACAGGTATTCAGTCCACCATGGGAGAATGCTGTGTGGACAATAGGGTTACAACCCACTTTCAGAAAAAACAGGATTGAGCCACTTCTTCCTGCCTGTCTGCTCCAGCCTTAAGATATCCAAATGTTCCAAATATTTCAAAATAAAATAAAAATCAGAAATCCAAGACACTGCAGGTCCCAACATTTTAGGATATGGGAAACTCAACCTGTGTATCTCCCACTATGCTGAAATTCCTTTTGTTACATAAAGGGCCAAGAAACGTGCAAAGGAGCCTTTCCCCCCGAAGTCCCTTTAGCAACCACCTACACTCCACTGGTATTTTTCTCCACAGTTAACAGGGCCTTTCTCTCCAAAACCATGAGGGGGTTGTCCACACTGGCCAAATAAAGTGGTTTCAAGCTGCTTTGAAGCCGTGCAGTTTAAATGATATACAAGGCAAAAGCAGATGGAAACTGACACTATGCTGTGCTCTGGGGCTAAAAACCAGGGGGAAAGAAGTTCAGATACTCTGAATGAACATGAAAAATGTGCACTGTTGCACCAGCATATAAGCAGCATGGAGCAAGTGCAGGAATCTGGGAAAGCAAAAACAGAAAAATATGACAAACACGGCAGGTCACCAATCATAGAATCATAGAATCACAATGTTGGAATAATGCAATGGATTTAATTATAACATACACAAACCAGACAGTCCAACAGGGGGGGCATGAGGAGGAAGAGGCGAAAGGAGGCATGTCACTGAGCACACCAATGTACTGAACTGGTGGTGCATCATACATGCAACTGTGTGGCCAGGCCCACCACTGGTCATGTAGGTTATCCAATGAGATAGTAGCTTGGCCAAGCAAGGGAGATAATTGGCGGTGTTTGTGCAATGTTGTGCATGCATTGTAGGGTAGGCAAAAAATAATAATCGTGACCTGCAGCTTAATGCAGTGCAGTGCAGACTACCTGTGGGTGTCCGGGCCACCTTGAGAGCAGACTTTGCGGACAATGGCGTTTCAAACCAGTTTGGGAAAAACTGGTTTCAAGCTGGTTTTTCTGCCTGTCTGCTCTGACCCGAAGCCTATCAACTTGCTTTTGGTATGGAATGGAAGACTCCATTTGTGAGGACTCTGCTATATTAGAAGTTGTCTTATGCACTCTACTGTGATCAATTGTAGCAAGATGGATTTTAATCAGCTGGGGGGGGGGGCGGGTAAGCTTCCTCCCCCCCCCCATTAAGTTCCCTGGAGATTCTTTCCTAGAAGCACAGTCTCTTTGGGATTTGTTCTCCCCAGGCATTCCAAAGTGGAGCAGACCGATAAGTGGCTGCAGGGGCAGCTGCTCTTAGAGCTGTGGATTGAGTTACAAGGGAGTGCAGATTGCTTTTGTCCAGTCCACTCTACATCATCCATCACTTGCTCTGACAGCACTTAGCAGTGCAGGAATACAATCACGACAGCTCTCAGCACTGGGTTATCAGTAACAGTACCTCTCAAGATAGAGGATTAAGGCAAAGGGATGTTTATGCCCCTAAATTGGGAAAGGGTGTATGATATCTGGCACATGTCTTGAGGCCACAGACTTCAAAGGCACAAGGGAACCAAGAGGGCATCCTTGACACCTACTACTACTACCAAGACACATCAGCATCAAGGAAGCAGGTTACAAATCTTCGAAGCCTTGATCGCTAATTGTGTGTTACCTGAACAAGGAAAAGAATGATCTAAAGCACCTTTGCAGTTTCCTTGAAAAGAAAATACTGAAGCATTTAGTTAATAAAGACCAAATTTTATGCATGTGGCCATTGTCCCGCTAGTTGAGCATATGGGACAGAGTCCTGAGTGGAGGTACAGGACATCAAAGTGGTCTGTTGAATGCCCTTTAGTCTGCTGCTACAGTGATGATGCCTCTATGTATGTGCAGAGTTCCTTCCCTTCTGCTTGTCCGTTCCCACCTCCACCTCCCCCAAAAAGGTGTTTTATTTCTTTTCTCTCTAGGAAGGGGATGATTCCTTACCTTTCCAGGAAGACCTGGTGGGACAGTGGTTAAATGTCGGTACTGCAGCCATAACGTTGTGAGTTCAATCTTAGGGCTCCAAGGCTGATTCATCCTTCCATCCTTTTGTAGGTTGATAAAATGAATACCCAGCTTATTGGGAACAATTGGCTTACAGATTGTAAACAGCTTAGGGAGTGCTGAGTTCACTGATAAGCGGTATAGAAATGTAAATGCTATTGCTATTTCTGGCGACTATGTAATTTATGTACTTCATAATTAAGTTATGTACGCCAGCTGGCTATACCTCCACAGATAATGGTCTGGGATGCAATATGGAGCAATGACTAAACTTGTTGTTGTTGTTGTTGTTGTTGTTGTGTGCCTTCTGACTTATGGTGACCATAAGACAAACCTATATAGGGTTTTCTTGGCACGATTTGTTGAGTAGAGGTTTGCTATTACTTTCCCCTGAAGCTGAGAGCATGTGACTTGCCCAAGGTCACCCAATAGGTTTCATGGCTGAACTAGGAATCAAACCCTGGTCTCCAGAGTTGTACTCCAACTCTGAAACCACAATGCCATGCTGGTATACTATTGTAATGTACTACACTACAATACCCAAACAGGAGTCCTGAGTACACAGGACTGAGTGGTGTCATCAGGTATGTTGAGTAACGGCATGAATGGCTGAGCTGTATTTTCCCCCTCACCACAGTTATCCTCCATCTGGATAAAATTCTGGTTGGGACTGGTTGCATGCTCTCTGCTCTCATTTGCAATTGAAATTCTGCTTGCAGCAGTCACACATCAGCTTCTGTGTGACTATTTAAATAAGACAGGTGAAGGCGTGGCATGAGAGTATTACAACTGTTAAGCAACAGCAGGGCAGAATTTGAATCTGTGTTGAAAACTGCTAGCTTGTGTAAATGAGTGGCGCACAGGCCCTCTGTGCCAAGAGCCTCAGTTTCCTTTTTAAACTTCTAACTCCATAATGGAGTGCAAAGCATCTGGCTCTAACTGGCCACTGCACTGACATTAATCCCAGCTTCATTGGCTTGAATGCTCAGAAGAATTTTCTGCCCTAGGTATGAACATTCCCTACTGGGGTGTGTGTGTGTGAGGGGGGGGGTACTATCAAATTGTGGTGAGGAGAAGGAGAGATGAGATGAGATGTATTTCTATTTAATCTTCATGGGTTTCCAGTCCTCCCATTTCCACCACACCTGGGACCTAATTTGCACTGCAGAAATAATGCAGGTTGACACTGCTTTAACTGCCAAGAAAGCATACTATAGAACCCTGGGATTTGTAGCTTGTTGTGGCAACAGAGCTCTTTGACAGAGAAGACTAAAAATTGCATATGGGTCCAAGCTTTCTCTCAACATATAGTTTTTAGTTCCACCCAGTTCACCACAATCTGGACACGTAGACCAACTACACTCATTCTTCCACATTTGCTGGGGTTAGGGGAACATGACCCCCGTAAATGTGGAAAAACTGCAAATATGTTTTTACCTGAGAGAACACCTCTCTAGGAATCTCTAGGTCCTTCAGTGCAACTCTGTGATCAACAGCTTCCAGACATTGACCACAGAACTGAGCTGGAGGAGTTACAAATGTTTATTGGAGTGTTCTCTCTAGAAATCTCTAGGTCTTTCAGTGTGACCTTTGGTTAAAGTTGACCATAGAGTTGTGCTGGAGGACCTAGATATTCCTAGAGAGAACATATTAATAAAATCTGTGAATAATCAGATCCGCAAAGGTCAAAGCTGCAAATGTGGAGGGGCGAGTGTACTCCATTACACCAGTTCTCATGTGAATCAGCGAGGGCAGAATTTTCTTTAGTTTAGGATGTAACAAGCCCTTTTTCTGTGCATACTATGTCATGATTCCTTTGTACCTTAATTCCTAGAAATGATGAGATTGTTTTTGTATCACAAGCGCTAAAAATTCAGGACCCCTCATAATCACATCACTATCAACCCCATTCTTATTCTTATGGGATGTTTCCTGATATCAGTGTGGATATCAGTGGGCCGCCCAGTCTACATTTTTTTCTCCTTTTCTGCCAAGTTGAGTAAAACCCTCATTAAAAGATGCCTCGAAAATACAATGATGTTTAAATAAATATGTGTATTATCAACAACGGATGGGGAAACTATCAGCAAATTTTGTCATCCTTGACAAAAAAAGAGTGCATTTACACATCTCAAGACTTCATAGGAGTTTTTATGCATTTCTGTTATTTTTTGGCAAATTTTTCATTGGCACACAAATATTGTATCTTGCCTAAAATAGAATGCTTTTTCACAAACAAAAAATGTGTCCATACAGCATACATATTTTTTTGGCCAATGAAATTTCCCCAAAAAAATCTCCTGAAATCCACACAAAATCATAAATAATACCCTCAAATATTTGTAATTTCATCTAATGGGGAGAAAACTTTTGAAAGTTTTCATTCTCTAGTGAGAAAATGAAATTAGCAAAAAATTATGTTCTTTATTAACTCTACATATGTTGAGAACACAAAATAATAGGCAGTCTTTCTTTTCTTGAGTGTGTGATGGCCTACGATTTAATAAACAAAACTATGTTATTCACTGTTGAAAATGGTTGTATTTATCTTTTTTCTTTTTTCCATCATGGAGGGTGGGAGGTAGCAATGCAGTAAATTCTCTTGTCACAGTAACACACCAATATTCTCTGTCACAGAGACACACCAGATACAACATTGAGCCAAAAATGTAAGAAAATTGCTCCAGCTCTGTAGAACATCCAAACAGAAAATGTGTGATAGCTTTTGATAAAAACTGTTTGAAAAGGCCCCAACTTTTAAAGTCTTGCATTTCCTTTTCACAATTTAAGTGGGCACAGTGAAGTGAGAGAGCCAAAATCAATGCCCAATAAAAAAATAGATTACAGTAGCCTCAATCAAATTACCAGCTGTACAGTAGCTACATTTTTCATCAGATTAAGTTTTATTCTAGGCAAGACCACTGATCTGATCAGTCTTCTCCATTCTAGTTAGGAGCAGCACTCCTAAGTATCTGGCAAAGCAACAGTCTCTCCCACCTGTGTTTTCCAAGGAACAAATAAAATACAAAGGCTTTAAATCAGGAGTAAGGAAGCCCGAACCAACATAGCCAGGTTTGAAGATAATTCCCTTGCCTTGGCCTTGCTGGCTGGGGCTTCTGGGAGTTAAAGTCCAAAACATCTGGAGGATCAAAGGTTCCCAGTTGTTGCTTGAAGACCCTGTCTGTGTGGGAAAGAGACTTTAGAGAGAAGGGGTGAACTCCTCAACACATGCAAAAGTCTGCATAGCTTAATGCCACTCATATTTTCAATGTCCTCATCTTGCAAGCATTGGGACTCAGTGGTAGACTCAAGTGGCCTTGTCAGGGATGCACAGTGGTCTCTATAATGAGATCCAACATTTGGTACATAATTGTCCCAGTACTTGAGTAGAAAATACATTTATACCAGCTTTCCCCCGACCCCCAGGATATAGGCAGGAATCCTAGATATAGCCATTATTTAATACTCTATCTCTCAATCAACTGTGGCAGCGATCCTCAAACCTTAGTTCTCCAAATGTTTGGAACTGTATTTCCCAGCATTCCTGGTTAATGCTAAGGCTCTTCGGAGTTGAAGTCCAACACATGTAGATGATCAAAACTGAGAACCACTGGACTTCAGGGGAAGTCAAGCACCTAGCTGAAAAAGAACTGACATGGGTCTGCAGTGTTGCTTCAAATGATTTAACAAGAATCATTGTCCTTTCATAGGCTGCTGCCACATAGCAAAAACAAAAACGGTATGATACCATGTTAATTCCCATGGCTCAATGCTATGGAATTCTGGGATCTGTAGTTTAGTGAGGCAGCAGAGCTCTCTGACAGGGAAGCCTAAATATCTCAAAAAAACTATGAGTCCCAGAATTCCATAGCACTGAGTCATGGCAGTTAAAGTGGTGTCAAACTGCTTTATTTCTGCAGTGTAACAATGGCCCTAGTTAATGGCCAGCAAGAGCTGCAGCAACAGCAATCTGATCTCTTTCCTCTGATGAAAGACTCACAGAGAAAGGATGGAGAGGAATACCTCCTCCTATTCTCCCTTCCCACTTTATGTGGTGGTGCTACTGCCACACACCTTGATAAAATATTTTTTTGTCAAAGGATGTGGACTGCCCACATTAAAGAGGTGAGCAGGAACTTACCAGAAGGTGTAGACTCAAGACAGCTCACCCCCAGTTCATCCCAGGAAGAATCTGGCAAGCAGACACATATCCTAGGACCCTTGTTCTATTGCAATGCTTTGGCATCAGCCACATTACTTGAAGCAACATGAGAAATAGCCTCAGGAAACCAATTTCCACAGTGCAGCAACAGAATCTTGAATTTCCCCATTACCACTCCCCTCTTGATATAACTGAATTCAGTGAGGAACACAACTCAGGGACAAAGCACAAGGTCTTCATGTACAAGCTCCTGCACACAAGAATTTTTGGAGGGCCAGAGTGAGCTACTGACAGACAACGTTAGTCCACATGAACCACTGGGTCTGACAGCATAAAGCTGCCCCCAAAAGAAAAAGGGTTGGCAAATACGTTGAAACGTCAGCCTTTCAGGACAACTATGCCTTGATCACAGAGAATTCAGCAGTAGGCAGAATGAGCTGCCCTATATGGCCCTGAATGAGGTTTAAAGCACCAAAACACATAGAGACAGACCTGGAGCCCAATTCCCAGGAAATATCCAACCGCTAGGTTCCAGAAGAATCTGAAGAAGTGGATTCTGAGTCAGTGTCAAGACTGGAACAAGAGTAGTGTATGCAGAAGTAGTGTCAACAGTAGAATAGACTGTATGCAAAGCCTTGAAAGAATTCTTTCTTTGGACTAGTCCCCAGAATCCTTGAGTCAGTGGCAGTTCAAAAACATAACTTTGCCCAGCTCTGCTTGTACTTCCTTAACCCAAGCCTTCTCTGCTACTGGCATATCTAGAAGCGATGACACCCAAGGACAAGGAAGATATAGCACAGGGTTCTTTTCTTTTCTGCCTCGTAGTCCCCTCAGCAGATCAGCCTGTGATGAGAGGCATCACTCCAAGTTCTTCCAGTTTTGCTCTCATGATAGCATCCCAGCCCTTATTAGCTTGAGGGTTGCGAGGTGATGGGTGCATCACCCCCTCTACCCGCACAGAGATACCTGAGGCTGACAGAGCCTTGCGCGCTCGCTGCTCCGCAAAGCGTCCCACGCCGATGACCATTACGATGCCCAGAAGCTTCACAACTTCACAAAGAGCATCATCACAAACCTGCAAGAGTTGTTCCCGTTGGGCTGCTGGCAGATCTGCAGGAGTCAGGTTACGCCCACTCTCACTGACAAAGAGCAATGGGCAGTGATTGTGAACAAAGCAGCGGCTGAAGAAGGTGGCAGGACTGATGCACAGGGAACGGAAGAAACCCCAGAAGCGGGCACCACTCACCTCTGTCTGGGGGCACTCCAGGCCCCGGATGGGTCTCTTTGGGTGCTCACATTCTGGCCTAGAAACTTCCCCACGGACCTGGAGCCAGTCTCGGACAAGCTGCACTGCTCCAAATGGCACCTAAAAGGGGGATGAGGGTGGGTGGGAACGGGAACCAAGAATCATGAATTAAAAACCTCAGTCAGATGGGGAAATAGTTGTACAGGGTTGGTGAGGAAAAGGGGAGTTTTGGCAGAAGGTAAACAGAGTCAAGGAAGGAGGAAGTAGACAAATCAAACATGCAACCTTCCGATCAAAAAGTCCTGAGCTGACCACGGCCAAGAAAGAAGAGACTCCAGTAGGAGTGCCAACTCCCGTGAGAGTACCTATCCCTCAGCGTTACCTAAGAAGAGAACTACAGGCCACTTATATAACTAGATAGCCTAAAGGCACATGAAACAGCTTCCTATTAAAAATAGCATACACAAACATGAATACTTTAGTGAAAGTGATATATAAAACATTAATAGGGGGAAACTAATTGCAAAGAAAGAGACAAAAACTAGAAAATGGATATTTTCAAGAAAGTGTGGATAAACTTCTAGGTTGATAGTTGGGAGTGGATTCTTAAGAAATCCCATGCTGAAACAGGAGGAGACAACCAGTGGTGTCCCTGCCAAGAGTATCACTCAGTCAGGGGGTGGCTTCTGGAGGCAGGATCAAAAGGGCACGCCCCTTCACCTCGCTGCCATGTGCTGTCTACTCATGAGTAGAATAGTATATGGCAAGAAGGGTGTTACCCCTCTTCTGGTGTGCCACTCAGTGCAGTCCACATCCCCCGCACCCCTAGTGATGCCATGGAGACAAGCACTGTGTATACATATGTGCCTTCTAGTTGTCTGTTAACTAAGGGTGACCTTATTAATAGCCTATAACAGTAGGTATTTGTTGGCTGTCTCCCACCCAAGTACTAACCAGACCTGACCATACTTAGCTTCCAAAATGAAACAGGATCTGGTGCCTTTAGGGTATCACTAGATTTGGGGGTGGGGGGGAGAGAGAAGTCAAAACTGACAAGTCAAATTCTAAGCTCAGCGCAAGTGAAAAGTACAGTGGTCCCTCCACATTCACTGCAGTTAGGACTGAAGGACCCCCGTGGATGTGGAAAAAACACAAATAAAAAAACACTATTATTTTTACCTGAGAGAACAGTTCTCTAAAAATCCAGTGCAACGCTATGGTCAATATCTGCCAGAAGTTGATCATAGACTCATGCTGGAGGATCCACAAATGGATAGAGAAGTGTTGTCTCTAGGAACCTCTAGGTTCTCCTATGTAACTCTATGGTCAGCATCTGGCAGACCTGCATTGGAGGACCTAATGAATACATATTAATCAAAACCCCAAATAATCAAAGCTGCAAAAGTCAAAGCCACAAATGTGGAGGGCCAACAGTACTGAGAATTTTGTTACATAATCCTAGGATCTCCTCACAGAATTTTAATTTCTAGGAATCCCCTTGGAAGATGGAATGGACATTAAACCAGATTGTCTGAAGTGCAGGCAAACAGTAGGAAACAGAAGCTGGTACTTTCTTGCAAGTCAAAACCTAATCCTGATGTCATTGCAGCTTAAGTAAAGGAACATTCTCCATAGCCCTTTAGCAAGACTATGTTCTCACACATATTGGAGAGCTAAGTACTTCTGGCATCCACAGGAAAATCAGTCAATTTACACATACACACCCACACATGTTTAAATTACTTCTTCATAATATCTCAGCAACCACTTTGCTGCACTATCAGTTCCCTACTCCTTTCCTTTCTTGGCATAGCATCAAAGGGAAAACCGAGCTATCTGTCGGGGTGTTGACTCAGCTACAATGGGAGAAGACAAGGAACACCGTTTCCAGTCACATGATACGTGCCACATGAAGGAAACCAGACAGATAACAAGAGAAGTCCTCCAGCCCAAAAATGCACGTGAATTGGGATTATACAGTTCACTCATAATAAAAATTAGTCAAACAGCCTCCTTCTTACCTGGAATTCTTTTTCTACCACCCAGAATCATGTTCATCAAGTGACCTTTTAGGCAGGTCACATGTGAAACAAGTTAAAAGAATGGTTGTCCTAAATATTGCAACATTTAGCTGATACTGGTGCATTAATTTTTTTTAACCTTAAAACAGAAGAGCTAAATTATTGCCAGTGGACATAAAGTGCAGCATGTGGCAGAGCTAATGGCCAGGCAGCTTTTCCGCTTTTGTTGAATTCCAACACACATTGATCCCATCCAGCATGGTCAGGGGTCAGGGATGATGGGAGTTCTAGCTCAACATCATCAGGGGGGAGGACACATGAAAGGAAGCACTGACACATGGATTAAGGAGGAAATTTGTTTTCTGTTGCTCTAGGGACAAAGAAACCAAATCATCAGAGTTTGTGCTTGAGCAAAGAAATAGACTAGATAGCCTTTGAGGCAACATTCAACTTAAGATTCTAAGATTCTGAGAAACAGCACTTGGATAATGGTCAAAGCCCTTCTCCTCCTTATATCCATGACTTGAAAAGGTATAAACTTGAAAAGCTTGTAAAATAACGCCTTGCTGCAGATTAAATCCCAGACTCATCAAGTTTAATTTACTCTCTATACCTTGGCTTATATCTGCTTACCCCAGTCTGAGCCATGCCAAAAGGCCCTGGGTTCATGCCAAGAAAGAGCACCTCCTTGGGAGACTGGCAATACTGACGCACATAATTCTGGTGGGGCTCCCAGGCATAATCCAGAGGCTTGTAAACATATCGTACAGAGTCTGGGAAGGTGAGATCCCCCAGGCGGACCATCTGCTCTCGCTCAATGCGGAGAAACTCTTCAGCCAAGCTGCTCCCTTCCAGAAAGCTCACAGGACCCTCTGAGGTGCTCATTGGAGCTGCTCCACCTAACAAGTAAGAAAAGCAGCAACAGTGTTTAAACAAAAGAGCCAGAACATTAATATTTTACTTCATGGAGCAGAATTTCCAGAATCCCACAACCAGCATAGCCAGTGGGTATTATCAAGCATTGACTGGAGATTCTGAAAGCTGTAGTCCAAAAAAAGGAACTTTTTTGAGCTCTGAAAAAAACTCAGTTTTGATTTGTTAGGAGCTGACCTTTTATGCTATCCCAACACAGAAAGATTCAATATAAAACAATCTTTTGTGGGGAGGGGGGAATAGTTCCTTCCTTCTTATCAGATCTCAGTTCACTTCAATGTTGAGTTTCTAGTCCTTTGTCCTTAAAGCTCTTCACCTCTTGCATGTTTATAGGGCCTGTGCATGCCCTTCATACATGTACATTGACCATTTGCTGCATGTCTTACTCGGAGCCCTCTTTTATCAGAAGATAAAAATGAAAGTGCTCTTCACACCTACAGGCTTTCAGAGCATTGCTAGGGGATTTCTGACCTTCCATTAGATTTGCCCAGAGCCCACACTCCCTTGCTGGCATTTGAAGTCCAACAACAACTGAAGGGCCAAGCTTAGTTGTTCCTGACAAAAAAGGGTCAAGAATGATGCTCCACCTTTGGAATAACCTCCCTCACCCATATTTCAGCACAATTGTTGGGTCCATCTTCACTGAACCTAGAAAGCCTCTTTCAGACACAAACAGGATCTTATGACATTGTCCTAGTTCAGACAGGGACCATGGAGAATTAACACATGCTGAGGGTCAAACTGAAGACACTTTGCCCCAAGAGGCTGTGATATTGAGTTCCAATGCACCTTTGTGAAATCCACCCACAGCTCCTCCTAACCAGAGACCACAGTAATGGGGCTGTCATGAGAAGCAGTTCGAGCACATGCATACACGTCTGATAAAATAAACTCTGCCCTTGTACTTCTTACCTGGCTGGATCTTTTTCTGAGAAGCCAAAATGGACATTTCAAGAATCACATCACGACACTTCACTACAACAGCATCTCACAAAATGAGTGTCTGAGAGAAGCAGGACTCACTGAAGTGCTCAACTGAAATCAATAAAGAAACACATTGATTTTATTTCTGCAAGCTATATTTTAATTCTGGCATGTTACTGTTAACTGGAAATATTCTGTTAGTTCCCAGTCTGAATGAAATAGGAAGTATTAAATACAGCATTGCCTTGCAAGAATGACAGACAATTTTAGTGGCTCTTTTTAAAAATTGTAAACGTCCCCACAGTACTAAGGGGAAACCATAAACTTTGTTATGGACTCTCAAAGCAGCACCACAACAAGGAGCCATTGCCACATACATGAATTTAACTTTGTCCAAACAACTGAAATCTGAGTAGGCTATCAATTAAATTACAGAGAGGATTTCACTTTATTATTTATTATTTCATGATTATCTTTGATTGAAAGGAAGGATACAAATTTTAAAAATTATAATTATTTATTATTGGAAAGATTTTAGCAGTGTATTTTTTCATGACAGACAGAAATGCAACAAGTGACACTTCGTCTAAATGCTACATACCTGAGGCAGGGAGAAAACTATATTTCTTTTGCCTAATAGAACACATTCTGAGTTGGCAAAAGGAAGGTGGCAACTCTAAATGGGGTGACAGTGCTAACTCAATGTGCCCCAAAATCAATATCGAATGGGTCAAAGCTCTGTCTTCCTCCTTTCTTTCAGCAGTAGCGCCCCCTCCTCAACAGGTAAAGAGCCTGTTCTGTCATACCTTTGATCCATGGCAGCCCATTTTGTAACCACCTTATTTCTTACACCACTGAGCGGATGAGCGATTTCTATCACATCTCCGCTTACAAAGTGAACCAGGCGAGGCCTCCAAATATATTCCTCCACGGGGAATGTTCCTTTTATTGCTGTTTTTATTACCATAATTAGTAAAGCATTCACTCAAGATACAAAACATTACTGTAAATAACCTATAAATGCTCTGTGCTGTGATTAAAGAAAGACAACCACCTCCACACGTGTGCTCACTTGCAATCTCTGAAAGGAAGAAAGAATAAAACTTGAGAGCCGCACTTCGGCAGTGGGATTATTAACTCACAAAAGGCTTGTTGAATGGTGACTTGTAGAAGTGTACGTGGGCTGCTTGGTTCAGAAGAGAGAGAAGAACTTGGACCCCTTGATTATGCTGCCACCTCCCCCCCCCCACACACACACACAAGTAATTCCAAAATTGCACCTGGTAGACTCACAATTCAACATGCAGGCTAAAGGACATCAACTCATCTACCCAAGTCAAGTAGCCATTCTGCATAAAATTGGGTTCCACAATAAACTCAAGATTTAGATTTAGGCCTAGAATCTATTCTAAAATGATTTGGCAAGGAGGCATGGACTAGCAGGTAAATCAGCCAGACCCGCAATCCAAGGAGGTATTTTCAGAAGTGCTACACTATAAAGTGGCAATGATGACCTGAGAGACACTCAGAGGCTGGACCTTGCAGTGGCCCTCCCCTGTAAAGGGTACTCCATGCTTCATATCTGACTGTTTTTAGTTTCCATTTTTCAAAAAAGCCCTCTCTCTAGGCTCTTTATTTCAAGTGGTGATTAAAGAGCCTTCCCACACATGGTACGCTCCAGATTTAGCCACTACTGTGCAGCACAACACACAAGAGATGGACAAAGTGTGGCCCATCAGCTGGTTGGATCTTATGGGCATCCCTCAAAACAAAAAGAAAGAGGTGAAAGAAATGAGGGACAGAGAAGGAGATTCATAGCCACCATAGTGGAATCAGGGCTAGACAGCCCCTCATTCTGATCCCACCTGGCTCTTCCTATATTCTTATGGCAAACAGCCCTGTTGGCTGGGACTGATGGGAAGTGTAACCCAAAATTGCTTCATGTAGACGGTGAGAAGCACATGGAACAAAAGAGAGTTCTGAAACTCCTGTCAGCCAGTGGAATAGCGGACCAAGTAATGATCTTTCAGCATCACTTTCTAGAAATGGTCAGCACATAAGAGAGTGTAAACAACCACAAGATGGTGCCCCTACCAACTGAAGACCAAGTGCACAGCACTTAGTATTACTTCCATACCTTGTTGTTGTTGTTGTATGCCTTCAAGTCATTTCTGACCAATGGTGACCCTAAGGCATTTGCCTACCACATGGTTTTCTTGCCACATTTCTTCAGAGGGGATTTGTCATTACCATCCTCTGAGGCTGAGAGAGTGTAACTCACCCAAAGTAACCCAGTGGGTTTCCATGACCAAGCTGGGATTCGAACCCTGGTCTCTCAGTGTCATAATCCAATGCTCAAACCTCTACACCACACTGGCTCACTTCCATACCTACCCATTCCCTATCCTTTAGTGGAACAGCTTGGTGAAAATATGCATTTAAATAGCCCCCATGGAGCTGCAGTAAAAGACAGAGGTTCTACTTCAATCATTTCAAGTGCCCAACATGATTTTTCCATCGTCAGCTCCATGATGTGCCAGGCTCCACCCATATCACCATCTGCCATAATGCACAGACCAGTCTGACTCATGTTGCTTAGCAGATTTTCTCTTTCACTTATGTTGTCATCAGTATGCATCACATTTCTGATAGCAATGGCACAGCCTGTGCATTTGTATTGCTACAGCTCTTAGAGCAACCATGAGTCAAGAAATTTGGTATTATCATAAAACTGACAGTTCATGATTCTCAAGATGTTCAGTTGGCCTTCATATTTCCTTACACTGAACTAATCTGTACCACAGAAATAAAAGTTTGATGTAACTTTAACAGCCATGACTCAATGCTATGGAATTCCGAGATTTGTAGTCCTATGAAATATTTAGCCTTCTCTGTCAGAGAGCTCTGGTGCCAAAACAAACTACAAATCCCATGATTCCATAGCACTTAGCCATGACAGTCCAGATGCAGCCACAGATTTATAATAATAATAATAATTTGTTTTATTTATATACCGCTATTCCAAAGATCATAGCGGTGAACAGCAAGTAAGCTAATTAGCAAGTAAGCTAATTTGCCCCCAACAGTCTGGGTACTCATTTTAGCGACCTCTGAAGGATGCAAGCCTGAGTCAAGCTTGGGCCCTTTTGCTGGTCTTGAACTCGCAACCTTGTGGTTTTGAGTAAATGGCTGCAGTACAGGCATTTAACCACTGCGCCACCAGGGCTTGCATGTCAGACTAGAACTTGAGGGATTCAGGTTCATGTCACCCCTGAGTCATTAAATTCTTTCTCAGTCACTCTTTCTCAACTTGACCTACCTTACAGGGGTATTCTGAAGATGATGATGATGATGATGATGATGATGATGATGATATCTCCTGCCTTCCTCCCAGTAAAGGGACTCAAGGTGGCTAGATAACCTTGGAAGAGGAAATTTATATAAGCCGCATTCAGTTCACAGAAGGAATGTAGGATATAAATGTCATCCATCATTGTCAACATATAGGGGCTACATCTCATTAGCATCTGCTACTGGAATTCAGTTTCCAAGCCCTGAAAAGTACGGAATTTCTAGAAGAATAGAATAGAATAAATCTTTATTATGGTCTTAGACCAGTAATTTCTAGTATGATTTATCCTAGCAGTATAGAAGGTTAAGCTTTTCCCACCAGATGCAGTTAAGGAAGTCACATCCACCATCTCCTCTGGCTCCAAAGTGCTGCTGTAGTGAGCATGGCTTATGCCCTTAGCAAGATACATTTTACAGTCCTTATGAGAGCCAGCATGGTGTACTGGTTTGAGCACTGGACTACAAATCTGGAGAACAGGGTTCAAATCTCTGCTAAGCCACAGAAACCCATGGGTGACCTTGAGCAAGTCACTCTCTCTTAGACTCAGAGGAAGGGAAAGGCAACCCTGCTCTGAACAAATCTTGCCAAGAAACCCCTGTGATAGGTTTGCCTTAAGTTGGAAAAATCTTGAAATCACACAACAGATTGGAATCATGGCCAAATAACAATATATAGAAATTTGC
This sequence comes from Sceloporus undulatus, assembly GCF_019175285.1. NCBI lineage: Eukaryota > Metazoa > Chordata > Lepidosauria > Squamata > Phrynosomatidae > Sceloporus > Sceloporus undulatus. Next base: position 174,259,907 of record NC_056523.1, on the reverse strand, counting down.
ATCACTGACCTTGTTTGGTAATTTTCTCATTTGCTTGGCAATTTGAGGCTCTGAAAAGAGATTGAGAATAGACAGGGGTTGGGTGAATATCCCTCTGCTACCAAGCAGTCTACACAGCTCTCTATGGGGAGGGGAGGAAAGATGGATTGCACTTGCACACCTTTTCTTTGCTTCTGCACCTTATTACTCTCAGGATCCCATCTTCCATCAGCCTCATTCAGAGGCCTATAGCCAGCTGAGGGAAATGAATGGCCATCTGGGTAGAATTTGTTGTTTGGGGGCTTGGATCAACCACTGGCTGTGAGGAGATGCATCAGTGAAAGGACTGGAATGCTTCTCTGCTGTATACCATCTGCTGCATCCTTTTTCACCAATAAAATATCTTACAGCAATAACTTGTTATAAGTGTTCAAGAGGAACAACATGGCATAGTGGTTTCAGTGTTGGACTACAACTCTGGAGGCCAAGGTTTGATTCCCAACTCAGCCATAAAACCCACTGTACTACTAATATGGACACCAGGGTTCAAACCCCTGCTCAGCCATAAAACCCACCGAGAGACCTTGGGCAAGTCACACACTCTCAGCCTCAGAGGAAGGCAATGGCAAACCTCCTCTGAATAGAACTTGCCAAGAAAACTCCTTAGGGTCAGAAATGACTTGAAGGCACACAGCAACAAAGTGTTCAGCACCCAATTAAGTTTTGGGGCAGCATGGAACTACTGTACGCCCAAGACTGGCACAAAATAGCTGCTGTGTGCAGAGCACATCATCGAATGGTGACCCTACTTTTCTCACAGGATTGTGGTTGTAAGGATAAACTAGGGAGGAAGAGAGCCATTTACCCCGCCTTGAACCCATTAGTAGAAAAGTGGGATATAAAGGTAATAGAGGTGTATGTTTTTTCAGAGTGAGAAAATAAAGCATGTCCAAAATGTTTGGGGAGGGGGGACAGTATTATTTGGTGAGAGATCTAAATGGAAGGAGAAAGCCAGATTCACTCAAGCCACCTTTTCCCCAGAGAGATGGCGTGTGAAAAATAAGGCCTCCCACTCCTGGGTCTATTTCAAAATCCTCTGAAGGAACTTCATCTCATAAAAGGCCATGGCTGCTTGGAGATTTAATTGCCTTGCCAACTGCACAGGGCGTAAATCTACTCTGAAGCCCTGGACGTTAACAGCCTGGGAACTCCACGCTCCCAGAGCACAAATTAACAACATCCCATTCGCTGGCGGTGGAATCCCAGCATGCCTGAGCATTTAACAAGCGGCTGGGGAGCAAGAAAGGGGGAACCAGAGGGATTTCCCTACAAAGGGTCATTCAGGGAGTTACATTTCCTCAGCAGGTGAACAAGCTTGTCCTGGTCTTGGGTTTCTATTGCAGAACTTCATCCATCCTTCTCTAGCCATCACAGGACAACACTGACACACTCAGTCAGCGAGATGGGAAGGTAGTATATGCAGAGCCACTACATCATGCTGGCTCTATATTATAAAGAAATGCTTTGGGTCATTTATTTAAATGGAGAGCTGAACTCACTGTGATACACAGCCTGCTTTCCAATTGCCACTAGGGCTACCAGGTGGTGAATTGGATTTTGGGTTACCTAAGGAACTGAGAATTGAGAGAGAGCATGGTGCAGTGGCTCCAGAATTGAATTTGGAGACCAGGATTCAAATCTCCACTCAGCTATGGTTACTCTCTAGGGACTTTTTGACATGGAATGTATCACCATCCCAAAAGAAGAAGAAAGGGGAGCAATCTGAAAATGCAAGAAATTACATGGTAGCTTATCACACCCACAGATGAACACAGTGTCCATCTGAAAGAGAAAGCAGTGTGAATGTGAATAAACTCATCACATGAGTACATACCCATCAGCTTCTTGATTTCAAATTAGCGTGTTTGCTCATGCACAGGGAGAACAGGATCCCATGGCTGAACTGCAGATGCATTTCATACTAATGCAGATGTGAATTGACTGTGAATTCACAGTGGAAAAGGATTTATAAATTCAATATTTTTCTGAATTCAGCTATTCCTGGGATGTCTCATGATTGCATTTGCATTGCCTTCTGTTTGTGTGTGATGTCATTTGAAAATCTTTTGCAAAATTAAGTGAAATACCTTGGATGACTCCGGATTAACCTTTGATTAACCTTCCAATTTTCCCCGTGTGATAAAGTCCTAGATGACCTTTGGGAAGTCACATTCCCTTAACCTCAGGAAAATGTAAACCTTTTCTGAACAAATCTTACCGAGAAAACACTGTGATAGGACCATGTTAGGGTTGCCATAAGTCCGAAATGAAAGCACATAACAACAGCAACAAGAGACTGCGGCATGTGAAGTTGCACCTGACACATTTCTGTGAGCAATATCATTGTTAAAAGCATAGCGCTTTTATCCATAAAGTAGCTGTTGTTACACCAGCAGTGTAGATGCACCCCTAGTCACACTGAGCCATCTGGACCAGCATGGTCAGCAGACTGGGCGAATGTCTTCTGTATAGGCTAAACATAGGGACGTGACCATTTATAAGCAACAAATGTGACTGGCTGAGAGTGGAGAAGGCACATCAGATGAAATTGGGTAACATCCGAAAACCATTATGAAAGAGCTTGAAAATCTGCATGTGATTTTGGCCTAAATACAAGAACATATTTCTTTCAAGTAGGCAATAGGGTAAAGACATGTAAAAAATAAAATGTTCCAAAATTCCTCAGTGAGGCTTGTCAGCTACCTGGCCCCACAGGTGTGGCTTGCCCATACTTGCTTTTTTGCTCAAATGCTATCACGTAATTTAGAGCAACTGCCATCAGCATCAGCTGACATTCTGGGAGAGTATGCCAGAGAACAGTTAATGAAGTCTGGAGGATTGATAAATCACCAGATTTCACCTGATTTGTGGTACAATCAGTAGTATGCCATCTGTGGCCACTTCAGTACTCATGGGCAGCTACTATGAAATAATATATCTGTCTAGAAGCCCAACTACGCTGGTTCTTTCTTAGTTTCCTTCGGTGCTCATGGGCAGGCTTACTGTTTGCATATAGTTTTGGAGGCTGAAGATGGTCAAGTTCTGGAAAGCAAACATAGACCTCTATGATATTGGTGGTGGAGGCAATACAAGGTTGCCCAAGATATGTTGGTGCCTGTGACAAGGGGCCAGAGGGCATTCAACTTCTCATTCCACATTCGTAAGCCTACTAGACTGACGGTGGAATTTTATTTCAACATTCGCAGTGGTACACCATCTACTGCTAATCTTTTGGAAAAAACATTCTGCTGCCTGAGAATCTTGTTGTTTAGTGCCTTCAAGTTGTTTCTACTTTATGGCGAACCTATCACGGGGTTTTCGAAGTTTGCCACTGTCTTCCTCTGAGGTTGAGAGCATGTGACTTGCCCAAGGCTACCCTATGGGTTTCATGGCTGAACAGCCTTCCTTTAAAAAAGAAAGATTCTAACATTCTTGGTTGCTACTATGCGTGTCTAAATGTATGGACAATATTTGGTTATATCTCTGAACCAGTAACAGATTGAAGGAGAGATTTCCCAGAGGGCAGGACTTACTTCCTTCGCCAAATGAATGGCACAGGCAGAATGGGGTGTGAAAAACAGTACAAACAGAACAATTTGTTATGCTTTTCTTAACAAAATATCAACCAGGCAAATTTCTTATTTAAATAATTTACGTAAGACACAAAGCACAATGCTATTTCCTGAAGGAATTTGGTTTACTTTGTTTAAGAATTTTTATTGTTTTTAAGCACAAAATTACCTGCTTTACAGATTGACATTTTTATGATAAGACGCCTGGAACTGTATAGGGCAAATTGCTTTAGGATAACCAGGTGCAAAGGCAGATCAGAGCCCTTTTACTCGTTGTTCAGAATATGGTATTTGCCTGGTGCATCTCCCCCCCCCCCATGGTAACACTAGGGGACCTTGAGCAAGTCACATTCTCTCATCCTCAGAGGATGCTAATGGGAAATCCCTTCTGAAGAAACATGCCAAGAAACCCCCATGATAGGTTCGCCTTGGCAGCCATCATAAGTTGGCAGCAAACTCTGAAAAATCGTTTGAGTTCAAGTGCAGTTTTAAAGACACAGAACTATTAGCTTTCCTTGGAACCTGTTTACTTTGGTTCTTCTTTATCATCCATAATATCTGAGCATTTACTCCAACTAGGGTTGCCATAACCCGGCGGCCCCCGTGACAATCACGCTTTTGGGGGGCCCCTCCCGGTCCCGGTCCGGTTTGGGCCCCCACCCGTGCCTTGTTCCCAGTTTGGGGGCCCGCTCCGGCAATTGCCGCTGCCGCTAATGTGGCTGCTGCGGCACCAACCCACCTCCTCCTCCGGCTCCGCCTTCCTCCTCCTCCTCGGCAGCAGAAGCGCCACCGCGCCTCCAGTGTGAGGGCTTGCGCACCTCGGCGCGCACCACCCAGGCCTCAGCAGGGGCCAGCGGCAGCGTGCGCACCTGCCCTACTTCCCTCTGCGTGTGCGCGCCTGCCCCGCTTCCCCCCGCGTGCGCCAGCCATCATAAGGAGGAGGAGGGGGAGAGGAGGAGGAGGAAGGAGCCGGAGGAAGGGTGCCTGAAGGCCAGGGCAGAATTGGGCCAGAGCAGGAGGAGGAGGAGGAGGAGGAAAGCTGAGTCAGTGGCCATTAGGTCTGCCTTGGTATTTTGGGGTTTTTAAATTATATTTAAAAATATAAAATACTTATTTTATTTAATTTTTTTAATTTTTATTATTGCTTTTTATTTTTTATTTTATTAATTTTTATTATTCCTTGTTTTTATTTTATTTTATTAATTTTTATTATTGCTTGTTTTTGTTTTATTTTATTAAATTTTATTATTGCTTTTTATTTTATTACATTAATTTTTATTATCAAATATATACACCCCTGACTTGTTTTTTATTTATTTTTTCATTATTTTTTATTATTAAATATATCCAAGTGCATTTTCTATGTATTTATGGCGCTTTGAATGCTAACAAGTCTGCCTTTCTTGGACAATTATAGTGATGATGATGATGATGATGATGATGATGGTGATGGTGATATTGATATCAACAAGCCTCTGAGGCATGGCCAATGTAACTTGCTGTGATTTTTACAAACTCATGCGCAGTGAAGAAAAACCACAGTCCCTTGACCAAGTACACACTTCTGAGAAGTACAGTTGAACCCGAGGGCAAGTCCATTTCTGCCATCTGTCTAGGAATAATGCCAAAATGTCCTCCATTTTGATCATGCCTAAAAACATGCATTTATATTAACAATTTTTTTAAAAAAAACTCAATTTTTGCACGTCCTCCATTTTTATAAAAATGTGTCCTACATTTGAAAATGTTGTCCTACATTTGTCCTGGTTTGGAGGTCCTCACTTATGGCAACCCTAACTCCAACCCCTCTTGCTGCCCTAGTTTCTTTTGCTTTCTACTTCCCATTCCTGACTTTTTAAGTAAAGAGCCCAAACTGATGCACAGCTAAAAGACACACTGGTGACAGAAAAGGAGGTGGGCAAATGAGTGACTCTGACCAACAGAAAATATTCCAGAACAGATGAACTCCAGTCACTCAGGGAGAGATGTGGAAGAATGATTTGAGGATTCAGTAGTCAAAAACCATGTGGTTTCTTTAAGACTAAGAAAGAAACCTTCACACTCAGAGGTGAAATTCAGAACTTAGAGAGGCCACAACTCTGGGTGCATCTATGGTCTAATCTGCACTGCTGAACTGATGCAGTTTGATACCGCTTTAGCTGCCATGGCTCCATGCTACAGGATTCTGAGATTTGTGGTTTTCTGAGATATTTAGCTTTCTCTGTCAGGGAGCGCTCGGGCCACAACAAACCACATATCCCAGGATTCCACACCATTGAGCCATGGTAGTTAAGACAGGATCAAATTGCATTGTTTCTGCAGTGCAGATTAGATGAACAGCAATTTGACACCACTTTAAGTGCTGTAGTACTATCTTACAGAATCCTGGGATTTGTAGTTTTGCAAGGTCTTCAGCCTTCTCTGCCAAAGGGTGCTGGTGCCTTACAAAACTAAAGATCCTGATTCTATAAATGCCATGACAGTTAAAGTGGTGTCTGACTGCATTATTTCTACAGTATAGATGCATCCTTCAGTTTGTTTGGGGGTAGTAGGCAAAGGGCTCAAGTCAGTGCCTAATTTCAACTAGAAGAGACGCACTGAATAAATGAAATTTGCCATGTATGGGGTACCAAATTCTCTGTGTTTCAGTGGGCCCACTCTAACCTAGGCTAAAAAAAGTCTGCAAAGGGCTTTTGTAGCATCTTTGAGACTAAGGGCCTGAACAGACAGGCCAAAATAAAGCTGCTTTGAGTCACTAACTGTGCAAAAGAAGTTGTAGTATCAGCTTTAGTGGACTTGGTTTACTTCCTCAGATGCAACGGACAAGGATGGTGTATCCACACTGCAAAATTAAAGGAATTTGACACCGCTTTAACTGCCATGGCTCTGCCCTGCAGAATCTTTGGATTTGTACTTTGGAGCAGCAGCGTGACACAGTGGTTTGAGCCTTTGACTATGACTCTGGAGACCCGGGTTCAAATCCTTGCTCAGTCATGGAAACCCACTGGGTGACCCTGGGCAAGTCACACTCTTTCAGCCTCTGGGGAAGGCAACAGCAAACCTCCTCTGAACGAGCCCTGCCAAGAAAACTCCATGAGAGATTTGCTTCAGGGTCACCATAAGTGGGAAAGGCCTTGAAGAGAGCACACAACAACAACAACAACAACAACAACAACAACAACAACAACAACAACAACAGAGGCTCCAGAGCTCTCTGACAGACCAAACTCCAAACCCCAGGATCTCCCATGGCAGGGAAAGTGGTGCCAAACCTCTTGGTGTGGATACACTCTATAAGTCTGGGAATGTTCCTGCTACAGTATCTTTAGTACTGCCTCAAAAGATGCTACAAGAGCCCTCTGCAGGCGGATATTCCAAACCAGTGGTCTCCAGTGCTCTTTAAGGGCTTTTGGACTTCAGCTCCCAGAATCCTAGGCTATTGGCCGACAGGGCTGAGGCTTCTGGGAGCTGTAGTCCAAAATCTCTTAAAGGGCACGGCTTGGGGACCCCTGTTCCAAAAGAACCCAGCTAGGTCTCTGAGACTAAGGTCCCAAGCTCCCTGCAGAAATGATCCAGTTTGAGATAGGCCTTGGCTCAGTGCCAGGGAATCCTGGGAGTTGTAGTTTATTGTGACACCACAGCTCTCTGACACAGAAGGCTGAAGGTCTCACAAAATCAGTCGCCAGGATTCCCTAGCACTGAGCCAGGGCAGTTAAAGCGCTCTCAAAGTGTATGATCTCAAATGATTTTGGACCTGAGAAAATCATTCTTCCAAGCTGGACTTCTCGGCGTGGGGCCACCAAGGCATTGCTCCTTTGTGAAGGCGAAGGCAAAACCTAAAAGCCTCTCCGACTGAGAACCATCGGGGGACGCTTTTTAAAAAGAGCACCATGCCCCTTCTCCCTCTTTCCCCATCCATACAGCCACCCTTGAATTTTCCTCTTTCCCCACCCAAGCTTTCCCTCAAGAATATCACACACTTACCCATCCCAGGTTCAGGTCAGGCTGCTAGATCATTTCCTGTGCATGGCCTTCTGGGTACTGTAGTTCTTTTCTTTTTAACCCTACAAAGACCTCTGTGCAGGTTTACCTCAGAATTATAGAGTTGGAAGAGACCCCAAGAAGGGCCACTCTGCCATGCAGGAACCCACAATGAAAGCACCCCAGACAGATGGCCACCCAGCCTCTGTTTAAAGACCTGTTTAAAGAAGGGAGTGTTTTTCCAGTCAAACTGCTTTTACTCAGAGGAGGTTCCTCCTAAGGTTAAGCTGGAATCTCTTTTCCTACAGTTTGAATCCATTACTCCATGCCCTATTTCAGTGGTGCCCAAACTATGCCCTTCAAGAGATTTTAGACTTCATCTCCCAGAAGCCATGGCCATGGTGGCCAATGGTCTGGGATTCTGGGAGCTGGAGTCCAAAAGCCCTTAAAGAGCACAGTTTGGGGACCATTGCCCTATTCTCTAGAGAAGCAGAAAACAAGCTTGCTTCACCCTCAGTATGGCATCCCTTCAAATACTTAAACATATCATATCACCTGTTTTTTAAAAAGTATATCTTTATTAATTTTGATACATAAAAGACATAGAAGACACATTTTTTTAAAAAAGTACAACTAATAAACAATACATTACATAAACAATACATACATACACTCACCACTATTAAAAACAATATAATACATATATTACATATTAACATCTAAACTTTCTGGTTTCCAATCCTTCCTTCAATAATAATATCACCTCTTAACCATCTCTTCTCCAGGCTAAACATCCCCAGTCTCCAGGTTCAAAGCCAAATCACAGAATCATACAGTCATAGAAGTTTATCACATGGGATGAATCCCATGCAGAAACTAAATTTAAATTGAAAACATGTGTGGGTTGTTTTCAAACGACGTTTGGAGTTAAACTGAACAGAAAGTGGGGGGGGGGGGGGGGGCCTGCATTTGCAGGATGTTTTCCAGACAATGTTTGTGTGAAAGAAATAACCCAAAAATAACCCGAACACAAAGTCGTCAAAACCAGCTCCTTTTTACTTTCGCTACATTCCGAAAGTACAAAGGAGCTTTCCATTCGGATTATTTTTGCGTTATTTCTCTTTCATGCCAACGTATTTGACAAACAACACCTGGATTTTCAAAGCCCGTTTCTGCACGGGATTTTACCAATTCACCCTCCATGTGATAAACTCCATAGAATCCTTGTGTTGGAAGAGATCCCCAAGGGTCATCCAGACCTACCCCCATTCTGTCCTAGGACTTTATCACATGGGTGGGGGGATTGGTAGTTTAAACAGTGATTAAGCAGTCAAAATCAACTAATTGAGATTAAAACATGATTAAAATGTGATTAACATGAGAGCCATTATCCCTAGAATAACCAGGGAATAGCCAGGCAATAAACAGCAAAAAATCATTCACAGGAAAATCCCGTGAATGATTTGTTGCTGTTCATTGCCTGGTTATTCACAGGATAATGACACTTTAATCATGCTTAATCTCAATGTCATGTGAAAACCATTAGCACAATGGTGCAATTATGGTGGGTTAATCACCGTTTATACTTCCAAATTCCCCCCCCCATGTGATAAACTCCCTAAAAGCACTCCTGACAGATGGCCATCCAGCCTCTCTTTCAAAACCTCTAAAGAAGAATACTCCGCCATTCTCTAAGGCAGCATATTCCACTGTCGAACAGCTCTTACTGTCAGTAAGTTCTTCCTAATGTTGAGATGGGATCTCTTTTCCTGTAGTTTGAATCCATTGATTCACATCCTATTTCTGGAGCAGCAGAAGACAAGCTTGCTCCATCCACAACATGACACTGGTTCATGTATTTAAACATGACTATCATGTCGCTTCTTAACCTTCTCCAGGCTGAACGTACCCAGCTCCCTAAGTCTCCCCTCATAAGGCTTTATGGTTTCCAAACCTTTCGTCATTTTGGTTGTCCTCCTCTGGACACGCTCCAGCTTCTCAACATCCTTTTTGAATTGTGGTGCCCAGAACTGGATGCAGTATTCCAGGTGAGGCCTGACCAAAGCAGAATAGAATAGAACTAGACACTATACTTGACAATATAACAATATCCACCAGGGAGGAACTTGGCAAGTTCTCTAGGTACTAGAGTTCCTCTTTTGCCTTAAATGAGGCAGACGGAGCCCACTGAGACTTCTCCTAGAATAAGACCAGGCTTTTCAAGGTGCCATGGGGCTACAGGTCTGACTGAACCTGACTAATAGGGCTCCCCTCCAGGAAGGGGTTCCTATGGGCAAATGAGCCACCTAAGGGGGGCAGTTCAGGTTGGTCTCGGTAAGCATGGCCTTTATAAACAAAGGTAGAGCAGAGCACCTCTGAACATGGGCAAAGAGCCGACTTCTCCCAGAGGTCTATCAAGATGCCCGGGTTGATATAAGTGCAATGTTCAGGACAGCTGCCACACTTCAGAAATAAAGCAGTTTGTCACCACTTTAACTTCCATGGCTCAATGATAAGAAGTTCTGGGATTTGTAGTTTTAGTGGGTCTACACCACTGTGTGTTTTTACATATTTTTTAATAGCCCCAGAAGAAGGTCAATTGGTGATAAAGCCAAAAAATGTTGGGCTTTTTAAGAAATAAAGGTTTTGGACTATCACATAACACGTGGGACTTTGTCTCCTTTCAATCTTCTAGTTTGGTGGGACACCAGAAGTCTCTGACAGGGAATGCTAAATATATCTTAAAACTACAAATCTGCTGTGTGCATACACTCCAGGTTGCTGTGTTATGTGAAACACACGTGAAACATATTTTTCCTTTCTTTCCAACCACTTTCTTTATTCTTTTACCTGGGAGAGGAACTTGTTGGAATGCCCACTACTAGCTATTTTTTAAACTGCAATCCCTCGTATATTTACCTGGGATTAATCCACTTCTTAATTCGCTGGGACTACTTCAGAGGCCTATATACCGTAAAGACACCAGATTCCATCTGATCTTGGAAGTTAAGCAGGGTGAGCCCTGGTTAGTACTTGGTTGGGGGACAGCCAGTGGATATCAAGTGCTATAGGCTATATTTCAAAGGAAGGAATTGGCAAAAGCACCTCTGTGTATTCCTTGCCTAACAAACCCTACAAAATTCACAGGGTAGCCTTAAGTCAATAGGTGCCTTGAACACACACAGACTTCTGAGCAGACTCAAATAAAACCCATTAGTTGATCTTAATAAATATATAGTGCTACACCATGCTCTTTGGATTAGTCTAATTCTTTTTTATCCTTTCTCAGCCTTTTTACCCTGAAGGAACCTTGACATATTTTTATGTCATGAGATGCCTGCATTAAAGTTATTGTATCTACATCTTTAAAAAAATATTTGTTTGTTTGTTTTTCAATCAGAAATTCTTTATCCATGGATTCAAGCATTCATGGCTTGAAAATATTTTTTTAAAAATTAATTCCAAAAAGCAAACCCTGATTTTGCCATTGTATGTAAAGGACATGATTTCATTTTGCCACTGTATTTAATGGGACTTGAACATCCATGGATTTTTGTATCCATGGGATGGTCTGGTCCTGGAACCAAACCTCAGCAGATACCAAGCACATTGTTTAATTACACATTGTTGATCAAGGCAAGGGTATTCTCTCTCTCTCTCTCTCTCTCTCTCTCTCTGTGTGTGTGTGTGTGTGTGTGTGTGTGTGTCAATTGCACACTCACTGCCTAACCTTGACATTATCATCCTCCATTGACGCTGGGAAATTCTGTCGTATTAAGTAGGATTGGATCCTTGTTAGATGTAATCTTAATGTGATCCCTTACTCCCAATTTAAGGACTTCTATGTACAGTGGTACCTCGGGATACGAAATACCCAGGTTACGAAATTTTCGGGATACGAAAAAATCCCATAGGGAATTATTGTTTCGGGTTACGAATGTTTTTTCGGGTTACGAAAAAACTTTTGGTGCTTTTTTCGGCTTTTTCGCACGGAATCGCGGCTTTTCCCCATTAGCGCCTATGGCAATTCGGCTTACGAAGGCTTTTCGGGTTACGAAAGCGGCCGCGGAACGAATTAATTTCGTAACCCGAGGCACCACTGTACTACAGTGCCCAGATTTAGCTGGGTGAGCCAGTGTTGTGTAGTGGTTGAGTGTTAGACTATGGTCTGTGGAGACCAGGGTGCAAATCCTGGCTCAGCCATGTAAACCCACCCTTTGAGCAAGTCACACTCTCTCAGCCTCAGGGAAGGCAATGGCAAACCCCCTCTGAAGAAACTTGCCAAGAAAACCTCATAATAGGTTCACCATAAGTTTAATAGGTTGCCATAAGTTAGAAACAAATTGAAGGCATATAACAACAACAATTCTGGGAGTTGTGGTCCCCAAAAGAAATTGTTTCAAGCTCTGAATAATGCGTAACAAAATCACTCATTCTATAAAGAAACTGCCCATTGTGTCTCTACCTGAATCACAGTCTGAAGTTATATTCATACAAAAGAACCATGGACAAAAATAGTCACAGAAAGTAATCCTAACTCTTTAGCATTCTTACAGTATATCTTTCCTGGCGTACTTCCAATTTCAATTTAGTTACCAAAAAACTGCAATCATTAATTACGAATACCTGTTATCCCATCCATGCAAAACGATGCAGAAAGATTCCCCATCACAAGATCCATTGAATTTGAAACAGTTGCAACAATGTGACTTTCAGTAGCCTCTTGTACCCAGTTATGTCTAGATTCTGCCTTTCTACAGGATTATCAGCCTGTTAGACTGTAAACCAGAAGTAGAGAACCTTTGGTCCTGCTAATGTTATGAAGTTAACAACAACAACAAATTGGATACAGATGATCTGAGCCTACAAAATAGGAAATTCTTGGGTGGGGGACATAATTGTAAGAGAAGTTGTTCCCATGTCAAGAATGCTAACTTGCTGTTAAATGAATGGCCTTCTAATGGAGAGAATCCAGAGAATGAGAGCGTGTAGCTCGGCACATAGGGGTTTTCTCACCCTTGCATTCCACAATCATCTGCGAGGCTACCTGATAGTGAGCAGAAGTGAATGGATCTCATTATTGCTTCTGTCAACACTCGGGCCTTATCAGTGCTGTCATAACAGACTCCATCTCAGCTCCCTCTTCCCCAGACACAGCCCCTCGTGTGTGGGGGTTCTGCTAGCCATAAGTAGGCATTTAGAAGGATCAGAGGTATGGCTCACTTTGAGACACAAATATTTGGAAGGCGTAGATACCCTCCTGGCCTCTCAAAAGCAGCTCTTCCTGGCTTGCGCCTGTCCTAAGGTAAATGACAGACAGGTCTGGAGAGCAGAAGAGAGCTATTTAGCTGAAGGACAGCTCAGTGGTGGGAGAACAGATGCTCTGAAGGCCATACTGGGAGCAAGGCAGCCTCATATGTTAAAAGTTGGAACTACAGAATCTGAACAAAGCTGATGGTGACACACCTTTTGCCTTTATGCTTGTATTGTATATTCTGCCATAGACATCTGCAACCAGATCCACTGGACACGGATAGATGGATGGATGGGAATGATGCATTTGGAGCCTGTACATCTGGAGGACCCTCAGTTGGGGACAATTGTTCTGCTATAGTCTCTAGAACAAGGGTGCAGAGCAGTTTGTCAATTAAGGTTCCCTGGAACCCTTGGGTTCTGCGAGAGATTGTGATTGGAAAAAAATTGAGAGATAGATGTAATAATTATTATTTCAATGGTTCTTCAAGGGTAAAAAGACTGAGAAAGGCTGCTCTGCAGGTTGATGAACTACTCCCATCATGCCTCACCATGGGCCAGGCTAGCTTAGGCTCAGAAGAGTTGGAGTTCACCACCATCAGAAAGGCCACAGGTTCCAGAGTCCTGCTCTAGAATCCAAAGAGCCCTTTCCCTATATCCCCACATAGTCCTCTTACATCATCCTTCCCCTTAATCAATCAATACATTTCAGTAAAATTTGCAATCATTTATTCTAAGCCCCCTGTTTTGATTTTGTCAGAATTCAGGCTGCAAAAATATATTTGGAGTTTGGCGAACAAAAACTTCGCTTTCCTATTTACTTTACCAATATTGATGAGAGGCTAAGGAAGCTCATCTGTGGCTAAACTAGCCAAAGACAATAATACTAAATTGCCTCCTGGTCAGGTGTCATCCATTCAAAGAAGTCACCTGTGGCTGATACCACTTTCTGCCTGGGTAGGGTGCCCCCAGCAAGTGCTCAACAGGAACTCAAGTGTGTGTTAAACCACCCATGTGCCTTGTCTGTTATCACTTGCCTCCTGTAAACTCCTTTAAAACAAGCCCCAAAGCCCTCTCTCCAGCAATTCCCAGAAATGTCAGGAGGAAACGACAGGGTGAAAGTTCAACTACCCAATGGTTATAAATGAACTGCTTCCAAAAATCAATACAGTATCCTGAGAGCAGTTGACGCCAATCCAGCTCTGTACAGCTGTAGGAAAGGACAGGAGCACTGAATGCTATATGCTGTTGCCTAGAAGAGTCATGCTGCTCTCCTCCCCCATTTGCAGTATGGGGGAACAATATCACACTGATCTACCTTGCAGGGTTGTTGAAAAGAATGCTGCAGTAATATATGACTGGAAAAGGGTTTGAAGAACTCTATCAATGCGAGACAACAGCAATATTAATGCAGGGGTAGAGAATCTTTTTTGTGGGGCAGGTTGCAGGTCTAATTTCCTACCCCAGATGCCTAAAGGATCAAATGAGGCAGCAGAGGGACGTCATCATGCGATCTCCATCCAAAGCAAGCACTAACTGGAGCTTCTCCTGCCAGTGCTGCTTTTGTCTTTTCCATACAAGGAAAGTGAAGGAGCAGAGCACACTATGGAATCTTGGAGTTTGTAGTTTGGTGAGGCACTGCAGCTTCCTGGCTGAGAATTTTAAAGGCCCCTCCCTGAACTGCAAATCCCAGGATTCCATAGGAGTGCAGCCATGGCAATTAAGGTGGAATAGTAGTGCTATAATTGCGTAGAGCATAGAATAGAAAATTCATGTACTTTTCCATTCAACAATTTAGAATTGCTGGAAGTGGAATTTGGGATGTCATACAACCATTCCGTAGTTACAGAAGGCTTCAGCATGTCTTCTTATATGTATCTCTCTTAAAAATAACTTACTGCGTTCTAAATAGGGGGCAAGTGTGGATTCATTAATGCAAAGATTATTTTGATATTGTTGTTGTGGCTCAGGGGAATTGGAGTTCACACCTTCAAGTTGGAGGTGAAATTGGAGACACCTTTTAGTTGTTGGCATGGCAACCCTAAGGCAAACCTATCATGGGGTTTTCGTGACATGTTTCTTGGGAGGGGAGAGGGTTGCCACTGCCATCCTCTGAGAGAGTGTGACGTGGCCAAGGTCACTCAGTGGGTTTATAAAGCCAAGCCAGGATTTAAATCCTGGTCTCCAGAGTCATAGTCCAGTCAAATTGGTAGACCACACTGGCTTCTGATAGGATTCAGCACCTTGGATGGAGCTGAGTAAATCCCAGAATAGATGCACTGCCTCCACTAACATGGGAACCATCATGACCCACTGATTCTGGGGACATCATGGAGAAGAGGTCATTTATATGAAGTGTAGTGGTTTGACCTTTGGACTAGGACCCTGGAGACCAGGATTCAAATCCTAGCTCAGCCGTAGAAACCCACTGGGTGACATTAAGTCACACTCTCTCAGCCTCAGGGGATAGAAACATGCCAAGAAACCCCCATGATAGGGTTGGTTTAGGGTCTCCATAAGTCAGAAAGGACTTGAAGGCACACAACAACAACAAGATACAGGGTCTACAGCTCATTTGCACCTAGTCCTTCTAACTGGAACTTTTTTTTATCTCCCAGCCCTGAAAAACTGTGGAGTTTTTACTGTGGATTTTCCCAACAGATGAGAAAGAGAGAGGAAGGGTTAAGGTTTTTTCCTCCAGCTGCTGTAGTGACAGTCACTTCCCCCACCTTCCAGGGCTCCAAAGAGCTGCCTTGTGTAGAGAGCGCCATCTATTGGCCTGAGTAAGGAAAGACACCAGGAATGCCTGGTATCTGCCAGGCAGAAGGCAAGGCAGCCACACATTCCAGAGGATCTCTGCAAATGAGCTAGAGATGGAGGATGCCTGTTTGCTACGTGGGTATATGCATATCACATACATGTCTGTGCATCCAATGCACGAAACAACACGGTTGGAAGAGCTCGAAAAATGTGCACTGGGTAGAAATGAAGCATTCCCCCTCCCATCATTTTTATTTGTTCTGCTAAAAGATGCACTGATTTCTTTGGAGAGATGGGGTGGCATTGCCAAGCCTTTAGAAGAACCCCAAATAGTTTATGCAGAAATTTCAGTAGAAAGAGACAAAGTGATGTTTGGGGAACATTGCTGCTGGTGGTGAGGCTCATAAAATGTTCTGAAGTATAACACAAAGAAAAGGAATTCAAAGATACAGCTGTGTTTTAGGCTGTAAAATCAGTACGTAAAGAGATCTTGTAGTACTTTTGCTGTTAACTGAAAGAAAGAAGTTGGCAGCATGAGCTTTCATAGACTTCATTCTATTTCCTCACATACATCTGGATATCTGTGCAATCCATCTGAGGAAGTTGACTGAAGTCTACGAAAGCTCGTGCTGCCAACTTCTTTCTTTAAGTTAGTCTCAAAGGGGCTACAAGATGTCTTTTCACAAGGAAAAGGAAAAGGCATCTGCCACAGGCAGTTCACAATGTAAAAGCTGCCACTGAACAGAGAAGACCGGGGAAGTCAGAATAACAAGCAACAGATGGAAGGATGGAGTGGAAGAGGCAAAAAGAGCAATCCATATAAACTATGTTCATAAATGCAAGGACAAGAATTTGGGCTTCATTAATACACAGGCTTCACCAAGAAGGTGGCTTATGTGCATGGTGGTGGGGTCTTTGAAGGAAGACAAGAAGTGGCACCACATCAGTGCTTTGGAGAATGATGGGCAAAAGGGACAACAAGCAAGTATGGACATAGCTCTTTAACAGAACAGGTGGTCTTAAGAAGACAGATGAAAACTGCAATAAAGTATTGCAGTGTATTCTCACACTACCAGGAGCGCTCCAGGTTTTGGAACCCCCTTCTGTGCTCTTGTTCAAGATCTGAGCTAGTCATGCCTAATTCCAGGAAGTTCTGTTTTCTAATATTTCATTCTTGGGCAAGGTTCTGGAGTGAGTGGTGGCCTCCAAGCTCCAGGGGTTTCTGGATGAAACAGACTTTCTAGATCCATTTCAGTCTGGCTTCAGACCTGGCTATGGGATGCTTTTGTTGCCTTGGTGGATGACCTCCACAGGGAAATGGACAGGAGAAATGTGTCCCTGCTGGTCCTGCTAGATCTCTCAGCGGCTTTCTATAACATCAACCATGGTATTCTTCTGAGCTGCTTCTCTGGGATGTGATTTAGGGGCACTGTTATGCAGTTGTTCTGGTCCTTCTTGGAGGGGCAGACTCAAAAGGTGATGTTAGGAGACTCCTGTTTGACTCCTTGGCTGCTGGCCTGTGGAGTCCCACAAGGTTCTGTTTTCCCCCCATGTTATTCAACATCTATATGAAACCACTGGGAAAGGTCATCCGGAGTTTTGTGGTGAGGTGTCACCACTATGCAGATGACACCTAACTCTATCTCTCCTTTCCATCAGATTCCAAGGAATCTGTCTCTGTGCTGAACCAGTGTCTGCTGTCAGTAATGAATTGGATGTGGCAAACAAATTGAAACGTAACCCAGACAAGACAGAGGTGCTCCTGGTCAGTCGGAAGGCAAATCAGGGAATAGGGACATTGCCTGTGCTGGAGGGGTTACACTCCCTCTGAAATCTCAGGCTCACAGCTTCTGTCTGCTCCTGGACTTCACTTTGAGCCTGGATGCCCAGCTTTCACAAGTGGCCAGGAGTGTAAGTAAAAACAGCTCTGTTCAGACAGGCTTTTAATGTCTAGTTATGGGATGGGTTTTATATGGGATGAGTATTGTGATTTTATTGTGGTTTTAATGTTTGTTATTTTATATTGTTTTTAGCTGATGTTTTAATTGTTTTATTGCAATATGTTTTTAGAATTATTATTGTGAGCTGCCTTGGGTATCTTTGGGGAGAAAGCCGGGATAGTAAATAAATAAATAAATAAATAAATAGAAATATTCCATTCCTCCAAAGTCTCATCCCAATCTTCCAGGGTTTTTCTCCCACCTGACCCTCAATATTCAGTGGCTACGGAGCATGCACTGCCTTCTTTGAGGGTTTGAGGGGGCAGTGTTTAACATTTTTTTGAGGGTTTTTTTTTTAAAATATCTTAGGTTTTAACTAACATAGGCTGATCATGTTTATTTGGCATTGTATCTGTGGGGTTGTAGAAGCTGAGTTCACGATGGGGGTTAGGGAGGTCTATGCTTTTTAAAGACATATGTAGTTCTCATTTTCATTTTCATTTTCAGTTTACAAAGCAAGACTGCGTGCTCATGATTTTAAAAATGTTTTTCCATAGTCAAGCAGTGAGAGGCAACCCTGAGTATTATGGCCAGTCCTACCATTAGGCAAAGTGAGGCAGGCAAGTCATGCACCAAATGCAGGAAGACAAGGAGTGGTGTTGACTTGCCAGGGGACCTAGTTTGGCCTTGAGAGGGTGTTCAGATGAAGAGGACACCAAGAACTAGAGAACAATCACCTTTGAAAGCATATTTCCACTATTACAGGTGCACAGACTGTCACAGGTACACTTTCTGAATCTGAATGAATGCAAGGGATCCCTCCCAAGACATACTTTCCATTCTTACCTTCTTAGCAACAAATTCCTTAGTAAACAAACAAACAAAAGGAACTGTGCTGGATAAAGTGCAGCCCTGAAGCTGCATTCTTGCCCCCAAGTCTGTTTTTCCCTTCCCTTTCCACAGACTGCCCTTTTTCTGAAAGAAAAAAAGGGGGTGAACTACTAAGGTGGACAGGAGGAAAATCAATTCATTTGAGTGAGATGTGTTGCTGAAGAAGAATGCCGAGGATACCATGGTTAGCCCCCCCCCAAAAAAAACCAAACAAACAAACAAGTCATAGAACAGATCAAGCCTGAAATCTCCCTGGAAACCAAGATTGTAAACTTGAGGCTGTCGTACTTTGGTCACATTATGAGAAAGAATGACTCGTTGGAAAAGAGAGAAATGCTAGGAAAGGTGGAGGGATGTAGAAAGTAAAGAAGACTGCATGCTAGATGGATGGACTCTATTAAGGAGGTTATGGGTATAAATTTACAGGAGCTAAGCAGAGCAGTAGAAAGGAAGCCTTGGAGATGTCTCATCCATGAGGTTGCCATGAGTTGGGATCGACTTGTGGGCAGTTAACAACAAAAACCTCTCTTGGAAGCCTTTACCTTTAAATAAGAGTTATCTATACTGTTCTAATATCTTAAAATGCCTATTTTTCAAAATCTGAAGAGGATGACTAGCCCCATCTGAATTTGTTTTTTTATTTAATTTCAGTTTTCATTTTGAGGCATTTTGGGTAGACCGTATGAAACCAGAAGAGTTCTGTGAGAGATTGGTGCCTGAACCTGTCAGCATTTTTCACCCGTTCAGCCTGCTCACAGAAGATGGTTGGACTGGCAGCTGAATCTAATTTTGGCAATGACAACAGAACTGTGCCCTCCACCAAACATGATGGACATCTTAGTCCTCCAACCAAGGAGGACAGCTGAAACGTTCATGAGAAAAGTTAGGAAGCTATAGTAACTTCCTCCAAGTATCTGCCATATAAGATGGTCGCTTCATTCCACCTAACGCTAGGGCCAGCCCTGCTCACAACAACACAATGTGTTTGCTTAGGCTGAAAGGAAAAGGCACCGTGTGAGAGGATTTGAACCTGGGTCTCCTCAGTCATCATTCAACACTACAGCACTATTACAACACAATGGATTTATCTTGCAGATCTTTGTGTGAACTACAGTAGAAGTCATAGAAGTAGTGGTTGTAACAGAGGCAGCAGTCAAAGTAATTGCCCTTATTGCTTCATTGGTGCACACGATGGGGTGCTCAGGTTTCCTTTTTGGTGGAAACAGTAAACATTCGAAGGGTTGCTACCCCTAACTCTGTAAATCTGCAAACTCCCCCCCCCCCTTTTTTTTTTTTTTTTTTGTTTGTTTTTTTTTGGCCTGCACATTTCTCCTGCCCAGTCCTGGGCCCTGTGTGTGTGTAGCGTGTTTGTGTGTGCACCTGCACATCTCCGTATTTGTGCCCTTGTATAGCTGTCATTCATTTCAGTAGGTGTTGCACAGTTGAATGTCCCACTGCCCCAAACCAAGCCTCTAACCTCGCATTAGATGGGTTGCTGTGATGGTTAATTGGCCTCAGTGCTAACATTTACAACCTTATTTCTAACCAGAATGAACCTAGCATCTGTTTCTTACCAGCTGAATCCTATCTGTGCTGAATTATGGAAACCCCTGCTGCCATGAATCTCCTCCTCGTGGGGATGTTTCAAACATTCAAGTCACTTCTGGGCCTCCCCACTTCCCCCATCCCCAATATATCCATGCTCAGCAAAATGAGCAGCTCAAACAAGAAGATTCCGTGCTTCCCCACCTGCATGTTTTATTCCCACTATTACTCTTCTTTCTGTTCTGTTCCAGCTTGACACTACTGAATCAGGCCAGCTATTCTGGCCTCATCCCCACTACCTTTTAAACCGGATCGCAAATCGGTTTGAACCTGTTTAAATGACCATGGTTCTCACTTGAACAGAATCACTGACATGATTTGGAGAGGGGGGTCACGCACTAGATCCATTTAACCTGTGTTTTTTTTCTACACTGATTTTTTTCTGCGTCTTTTTGGATAAATCGATTCTGCGTAAGTGTGAACCAGATCCGGATCGGAATCAATTTAAATTTGCCCTTTGGTCAGCTGGAGCAGGTCCATTTTGAATCGATTCGTTCATCAGTGTGAACCACAAGTGGATTGTTTTATTTTATTTTGCAGCAAGAAAATGCAATCGGGGTAAATGCAGTGTGAACCACGCTCTGCTGCCAAACCGATCCATCGATTCAGATCACAAAGCAATTTTTTGGAAGTGAGAATGCGGCCTCTGTTTCTGCCAGTGTGTTGTTGCTCCTCTCTAACCTTTTGTTCTTACTGCCCCTTCCTGTTTTCTTCAGACTAGAAAGGCTATCTTCTCTTCAAGGTTCCCTTATGTTGACACGTTCAACAAGGTTTGGGAGGGAGGGTTAGGTCAGGGTTTTGTGAGTTTTATTGTTTTTATATTGTATCATAAACTCTGTTGTTACTTGCCTCAATCCCCAAACGGAAGAGGCGGGATATAAATAAATATTTTATTATTATTTTATTATAAGGTGCCAGGTATGGTTGCCAGAGTGAAAACTGGGGAGATCTCCTTTACCTTTAATGGTTTAATGAAATAGAAAATTTCTGCAGGTGTTGCTTTTTATCTGGCTGTGTGGAAAGCAATGCTTGCTGAAATTCCCTCTTCTATTTTAATGGGAACAATCTCCAGTTTTCACTCTGGCAATCCTACTGCTAAGATGGGAGGCTTTGGAGAACTGCCTGGAGACTGCATGCAGCCTATGAGCTGCATTTTCCCCATCCCATATCTATACTGGCTGGGAGCAATTCTTCAAAGCCTCATATGGAAGCATGACCTGCTGAAGTACCTAAGATCCTTTTAGACAGAGGCCTGATGAACTGAAATGTGGGGTTTTTCTTTTATATTCGAAAAACAGGCACACAAACATGTTTTAGCCGATGAGACAAAGGTATGCATTAGTATATGATGCATATATTTAGAAGAAATAAGGCACAAGGATGGACATTGATTTCTGTGAAAAAAGCCCAAATCCTGTTGGGAACTAACAGCTTTGCAAGCAGACTTGTTGTTTTTGTTGTGTGCCTTCAAGTCATTCCTGACTCACAGTAAGCCAATGAATCATGGGTTGTTCGTTTTTTAGCAAAATTTGTTCAGATGAGGTTTGTCATTTCCTTCCTGAGGCTGAGAGCATGTGACTTGCCCAAGTGGGTTTCATGGCCAAGCAGGGAACTGATATTGAATTAGAACTGGGCAGTTCTGTAACATATATATCCAGAAAGAAAGCGCTGTTTTGTTATTATATAGGGCAGCCAGCAAAGTGATCAATGAGCATCAGTCTCACTGTGCATTGGAATACCAGCTAGGGCATGCCGATGCGCATCAGGACCTCTTGCTAGTGTCCTGTTATGCATCTTTGCAATTCACTAACAGGATTTCTTAGTGTCTTTGCTATGTAGTTGAATGTACATAAAGTTATGCAATGTAGACCATGATTAGAGGATTCTGGCCTGTAAATCTTGCTGCATGACACTGAATAGGGATGAAAATGCAAGCAGGATTCTGGGAAATGCAATGAAGACCAATAAAATATTCAAACCTGTATTTGGCATCTATTTTTATAAAGGTAGTCTGCTTTGTTCCCTATCCCCTCCCTTAAATATTTTTAGTTTTAGTTCACTATACAATTATTTCTAACAATGGCAGCTTAAAAAGCCAATGCAATTCTAGGCTGCATCAATAGGAGTGTAGTGCCTAGATTAAGGGAAAAGATAGTGCCACTCTATTCTGCTTTGGTCAGGCCTCATCAGGAATACTGTGTCCAGCTCTGGGCACCACAATTCAAAAAGGATGTTGAGAAGCTGGAGAGTGTCCAGAGGAGGAGGATCAAAAAGGTGAAAGATCTGAAAACCATGCCCTATGAGGAGCTGCTTAAGGAGCTGGGTATGTTTAGCCTGCAGAAGAGAAGATATG
>NC_056523.1:174104398-174237503 GCF_019175285.1 Sceloporus undulatus | reverse complement strand
ATAATAATAATAATAATAATAATAATAATAATAATAATAATAATAATAATAATAATAAATTTTATTTATATCCCGCCCTTCCATGAATATGATCAGGGCGGCGTACAAAATATAAAAAACATTACAATACAAAGTTAAAATCCAATACAGTAATCAGTTAAAAACATTACTACAAAACAGGAACAGGAAAACAATAAAATTGAAAAATCACATGGCAGGGGCAGAAGAAAATAAGAATTAAACATCGATCCAGGGTCAAAAGGAAAAGGAGAGGAAGAGGGCAGGAAAATAAATAAACAAATTAAGGTGGGAAGGCCAGACGGAATAGATATGTTTTTAACTGTTTTTTAAAAACAGCTAATGAGGCGGCGGAACGAAGCTCTGCAGGGAGCTTATTCCAGAGGGAAGGGGCAGCAGTAGTAAAAGCCCTCTGTGAGGTCCGCACATGATTGGACCTAGGGACCTCCAACAGTTTAGTCCCGGAAGTTCTGAGTGTGCGAGGCGGATTATATGGGGAGAGGCGGTCCTCCAAGTACCCTGGGCCCAAGCCATTTAGGGCTTTATAGGTCAAAACCAACACCTTGTATTGAGCTCGGAAGCGAATAGGCAGCCAGTGAAGATCTTTTAGAATAGGTGTTACATGGTCTGACCTGGAACTACCAGCGACCAATCTGGCTGCCATATTCTGCACCAATTGCAGCTTCCGGGTTTGGTACAAGGGTTGCCCCATGTAGAGCGCGTTGCAGAAATCCAGTCGAGAGGTTACCAAAGCATGTACAACAGTTTCTAGGTCCTTTCGGTCCAGGTAGGGACGCAGCTGGCGTATCAGCCGAAGCTGATAACAAGCACTCTTGACCGTCGCATCCACCTGAGAAGTCAGCTGGAACGACGAGTCAAGGAGCACTCCCAAGCTGCGCACCGAGTCCTTCAGGGGGAGCGTGACCCCGTTCAGGACCGGGCGACAGATCTCACCACCAGAAACCGGGGAACCTATCACCAGTACTTCCGTTTTCCCTGGATTCACACTGAGTTTGTTCTCCCTCATCCAGCCCATTACCGACGCCAAGCAGGCATCTAGAGGAGAGATGCCATCCTTAGTTACTGCATCAGTCGGAGACATAGAGAAAATTATCTGGGTGTCATCAGCGTACTGATAACACCGCGCCCCATGTCTCCGGATGATCTCTCCCAGCGGCTTCATGTAAATGTTGAATAGCATAGGGGACAAGATCGCTCCCTGAGGAACACCAGATGTCAGGGCCCTCCTATCGGAGCGACAGTCCCCCAGCTCCACCATCTGGGACCTGCCCGAGAGGTAGGAACGGAACCACTGTAAGGCGGTGCCCCCAATTCCCAACTCCCTCAGGCGTCCCAGAAGGATACCGTGGTCAATGGTATCGAAGGCCGCTGAGATGTCCAAAAGCACTAACAGGGACACGCTCCCCCTGTCCATGCTCAGACGGAGATCATCAACTAAGGCGACCATGGCAGTCTCAACTCCATAGCCCGCCCGGAAGCCGGTTTGAAATGGGTCCAGAAAATCGGTGTCATCCAAGATCGACTGAAGCTGGAAGGCGACTGCTCTCTCGATCACCTTCCCCAAAAAAAGGTAGCAGCGAGATGGGTCTATAATTATTATGAAGCAGGGGGTCTAAGGAGGGCTTCTTTAGCAGGGGTTTAACCACTGCTAGTTTTAATTTGGATGGAAACTGACCCTCACTTAGAGATGTATTGATTATGTGATGCAACATTAGTCGCACCACATCTCCCCCCCCTGAGCTGTCAACCATGAGGGACAGGGATCAAGAGAGCAAGTCGTCCTCCTAACACTTCGGAGGATCTTGTCCACTTCATCGGTACTAACAAACTCAAAGTGATCCAGTACAACAGGGACCACGGACGCTTCGGACACCTCTACTATAGGATCTGCACAAAAACTGGCGTCGAGATCAGCCCTTACCCGAGAGATTTTATCCGCAAAGAAGTTGTTAAAATCGTCGCAGCAGGCTTTTGATGGCTCTAAAATAGGGCTCAGGGTGGGAGGGAGCTGAGTTAGCTCCCTCACAACCCTGAACAGCTCTGCCGGACGCGACTCTGCGGACGCAATACGTGCAGCATAGAAAGAATTCTTTGCTGCACGTATTGCCACTCCGTAAGCTTTCAAATGAGAGCGAAGGATTGTCCTTGTCGGACAAGTGCTGATGTCTTCGCCATTTGTGCTCTAGTCGTTGCACGACCCGCTTCCTTGCCCTGAGATCTTCTGTATACCAGGGATGTTTGTTGGAAGCAGGCCGGAAAGGACGCTTGGGAGCGATACTGTGTATAGCCCTAGAGAGATTAGTATCCCAGATGTCAGTAAGGGCATCAACAGAATCGCCGTCAGAGCCAGTCGTAAACCCCTCTAGGGCTTCTTGGAACCTTATGGGTTCCATCAGCCTTCGAGGGTGGACCATCCTAATAGGTCCGCCACCCCCGGGAGGGTTAATGGTAGGAGCCTTGATTCTAGCCTCAACCAGGAAATGATCCGTCCATGACAAGGGAGAGACATTAGAGATCTCTACCCACGGAGCCTCCATATCCGTACTGAAGATCACATCAAGAGTATTACCAGCACAATGTGTTGGCCCTGAGACTAATTGAGACAGGCCCATGGCTGTCATGGTAGTCATGAACTCCCGAGCTGCACCAGTTGGAATGCCATTGGCCTCGAAAGGGATGTTGAGGTCCCCCAGGACAAGAAGCCTAGGGGACTCCAACACCAGTTCCGAGACCAACTGTGTCAGCTCGGCCAGGGAATCTGTTAGCGCACGGGGTGGCCGGTAGACCAACAGAATCCCTAGACTGTCTCTGGCCTTCAGGGACAGGTAAATACATTCGATGTGATCTGTTTTCCGGACTGGGATCCTGGTTAAAGAGAGAGTGTTTTTATGGACCAAGGCAACACCGCCCCCCCCGCCCACCTAACCTGATCTGGTCCTTAACTGAGAACCCGGCTGGGAGGGCCTGGGCCCACACTGCCTCACTCTCAGGCCCCAGCCAGGTCTCAGTGATGCACGCCAGGTCACAGTTTTTATCCTGCAAAAGATCGTACACGATGTGGGTCTTATTTTTTATAGACCTGGCGTTGCATAGGAGCAGTAACAGGGTTTGTGGTACGACTGGGCTGACCCTCAGACCTTTTTGGTTAGGAAAGTGGAAGGAAGGAGAGATAGGTATCACACATGATAGCCCAGCAAGCTTGTTTCCTGCTGTTTCTGAGTCTAAGACCTGGAGCAATGGATTCAAACTACAAGAATAGAGATTCCAGCTCAACATTAGGAAGAACGTCTTGACATTAGGAGCTGTTTGAGAGTGGAACACATTTCCTCAGAGTGTGAAGGAGTCTCCTTTGGAGGCTGGATGTCGGGAGTGCTTTCGTTGTGTCTTCTTGCATGGCAGGAGGTTGGACTGGATGGCCCTTGAAGTCTCTTGCATCTCTATGATTTTATGATTCTATACTCAGATCCTCTTTTGAAACATTATAAAGATGTTGCTAAAGAAAAATTAAGAGAACACAGGTTCCTTGTATCCAAGAATTATATCCAACACGTTTCTCAATTTCCTCTTGTCAACAGAAAACTGTATATTCTCTAACTCCTATATACTTAACATCATGTCTTTTTATAACATTTCTGCTACTGTATATGGCTTAGGAGCTTGTACTTTATTATTTCAGTACATGACATGGAAACATAAACACCGGCTTTCAATGAAATGATTGTTCCGTGATCTCCCTTCTCTTGCAGTAATAATATTAATTAATTTGACCATGTAAACTATATCCCAAACACACAAAAGCCACTTGTTCAGAAGAGGAGGATTTATCTCCCCCCTGCCACAATTTTGAACTACGGCTAAATGAGCTCTCAGTAAGTGGGCCATCATTTCAGCATTTTCTAATGGGACAATATTTTTAACAGAACAAAACAATATCGGTCTGGCTTGTTACCTTTTCAAGTTCCTTTATTATAACACTTTAATATATTCTTAGAGCACATCTCCAAAATATGGAATATGTCTGCCCTAGGAAGATAACACTTTAGACACTGATTACTGTATTCAGTCTGGAAGAATTTTTGAGCCAATGGTTAGTTGCCAAATGCTATTCAAAACAGGATGTTTTAAAATCTTTCCTTAAGAACCCATACCAAAGGCTGCTGTGGTACAAGGTTCCAAATATATTCTACTTCAGACATTCATCACTGTGGAGGTTTAAAGACCCGCCCCTTTCCCCAACAGATCGGGGCCTCAGCTGCCACAGCGGCAGCCCTGAGGCCCCAATCCACCACTTTTCCAGGCCGCTTCCCCGCGACCTGGAATGAGGTGTCCTTGGGGCTTCAAGCCCCAAGGACACCCCAACAGTGGTGGGGAAAGGGAGAAATGGGCCAGTTGGCCCTATTCTCCTTTGTGTCATTGGCGCAGCCATTTAAAGGTTGCACCAGTGACACAAAACCAAGTGACACATAAAACCAAGTATAGACACATAAAACCAAGACACATAAAACTGCTGCGGAAAGGGCACCAGGATGTCATGTCCGCGAAGCTCCGTTTGGAGGCGGCACGGCCGTGACATCGTAATGGCAGTGCCCATGTGGACAGGGCGCCACCATTTTGTACATACTCTATACGTACTAGGGTTGGGGGCGTCTAAAAGAGATGCCCCCAGGCAACCCTAGTACGTATGGAGTATGTACGAAATGGCTCGTTTATAAAGGGCCTATATTTAGCTACATTATAAGTCTTCTTAGTCTCTTCTCTTCTAGCTTGCACCTTCTTTGTGCTTTCATAAAACTTTGTTCTGTATTTTATTCAAAGCTTTATTAGATTGAAGGCCTGTTCCCACAATTCTAATTGTTAGTAGAGAGTATTATTACATCATCATCATTGTGATTATTACCAAAGATGTAGAAGATTTAATGGATTGAGAGTTTAGGATCCTAAGTGATAATAGCTTCCTTAAACTGAGACATTTTCAAATACATTGTCCAACTGTCCTGATTTGGCAGGAACAATAAATCCTCTGCTGCCCCACTTTTTCAGCTGCTTTTAAAATGTCCTAGTTTCTCTCTGCTCCTCTCACTTCCTCCTTTGTCCTCAGCTTACTTCCATTGCTGCAAAGTGCAAAAGCAGTTTGCACTCAATTAACTCAGCAGAGAGGAGGGGGCAGAATCTTGCCCTTTATGGTTTTCATTGGGTTTTCTTGGCAAGATTTGTTCAGAGGAGGTTTGCCATCGCCTTCCCTTGAGGCTGAGAGCATGTGACTTGCCCAAGGTTGCCCAGTGGGTTTTGTGGCAAACTGGGAATCAAACCCTGGTCTCCACAGATGTAGTCCACTATGCTACGCTGCAGTAGCATACACCAGAAAGAGGCTACAAAAAGCAACCATCAACTTCTGATGTTTTTGTGTGTTGTGCAGCAGCTAGGAATTTGAGCTGTGAATAAGAAGGACATCCTGATTTAAATCTCCTAAACCATGAGCTCCCTAAGGGGTCTCACTGAAGCCATAATCCTGAGACTTCTACTTCCACAATCTGCAATAAGAGATAACAATAATCACTGTACAGTAAGTTTACCAAATTGTTGATGGATTACCAGAATAATATTATTATTTAACAAAAGCATTTTGGAATTCTAGAAAGTTCTGCTATATACTGCTACGCATCACTATTATGGTCTTCGTTGCTCTTGTATGTTCACTTGGACATTTAAGCAGAGCTCAGAAGTAACTAGTTACTTGTAATCAATCCTTCCCCCCCAGTAACAAAGCTATAACTAAGTTACATGGCGGTTGTAACTAAGTGGTGGATAATTTCTCTCTGTTTGTGGTGTAATGGCAAACTTGTTGTAGTGGTTTAATTACAAAGATTTGCCCTCACTAAATGTTGGAGGAGGAACATTCCATATATTTAAGTGGTGGTTCAGGCTGTGCCTTTCTGATGTTGCCTTGTGCTCTCTTGTGGGAGCTGAAGGGACAACAACGTGGATAGAAAGAGGGTGTTTTACTGCTGTATCACAAGCTGGCTGCTTAAAGGATTCAGATGCATTTTTAAAAATAATGAAAAAGCTTTAGTTCCTTTTGCAAAATGGGGGACATAAAGAATTACTTTTCATAAAAGGCAACTGTAGCAGCAACCAACTACTTTGAGGACCTTGGAACTAAACTTGTAACTAATTATTTGTGAAAGTAACTGTCCAGACTCCATTTTGTAGGGAAGGTTTTGGCTTGCTCATTCACTGCAAACCCACAGAGCAGCAGCACTGACTCTTATGCTGGTTATTATTATCCCTCCTAGAGCTCTTAAAGTTACTTTATAAAAATAATTTGTTATGGTTATAATTACAAGACCCACCTTGATCAATAAATTGCCATCAGGATCACAAGTGAAGTTTTAGTTTTAAAAAAAATTAAAAATTGCTAGGTCTTTACTTTTTTTCATTCTTCAGAAGTAATTGAAAGAGCTACCTTTTAGTTACTTTTAAAAACACGGGCATCTGAAAGCCACAGGTTACTGCACTGTGGTACACATGACAGTCTTACTTAGCCTAAACAACATTCAAACTAAATGACACAGAAAAGCACAAAAGTAACATTATATACAATTGCAAATGCTAACTTAACAAACTGTTATGTGTGGCATTCATTCATGAATAAGGCCACAGACATTTGCTCTATTGACCAATATAGTGTGGCCACACAAATACAACAAATGCTTGTAGCTTTCACGTAACAATTCTTCACCAAAGTGTTTGTGTAAATGACTAATATGCTGTTTCTGATTTACGACAGCCCTAAGGTGACCCTATCATGGGATTTCCTTAGCAAGTTTCTTCAGAGGGAATCTGTCATTGCTTGAGGCTGAGAGAGTGTGACTTGATCAAGGTTACCCAGCATGTTTATTTGGCAAAGCCAGGATTCGAACCCTGGTCTCCAGAGTCATAGTCCAACACTCAAACCACTATAGAAACATTAAAAATAAATATTCACAGAGAGAATACAAATTAAAAATCCATAGGATTATTTTTTAAAAAACAGGATAAGAAACAGAATTAATAAAGAAAAGCACAACAGAAACGTTTTATTTATTTATTTTGCAAACCTGAGCATTTTACTGAATAGTAAGTCACCCAGAACATGTTCATCAACAAACCATTCTCACAATAACCTCTCTGCAGGTCTACCCAGAAGAAAGTGTAAAAAGCACAGCAGAGAAGTCCATTTTATGCGTCTCTATTGAAAAATGAACGGGAGTAAAGCACAGGCAGCAAATTCTGAGACCAACCAAATTTCACCTCTTGACCAAATTCTGACAAATAATAAACTCATTATACAATTGTGAATCTTTGTGTAGGCAAACAACACCACTCCCACAGAAGAAGGGCTAGGAAGGCTTTCAAAAAATCATAGAATCATAGAGTTGGAAGAGACCACAATAGCCATCCAGTCCAACCCCCTGCCATGCAGGAAATCCAAATCAAAGCATCCCCAGCAGATGGCCATCTAGCCTCTGCTTAAAGACCTCCAAGGAAGGAGACTCCACTACACTCCGAGGAAGTGTGTTCCACTGTCGAACAGCCCTTACTGTCAGGAAGTTCTTCCTAATGTTGAGGTGGAATCTCTTTTCCTGTAGCTTGCATCCATTGTTTCGGGTCCTGTTCTCTGGAGCAGCAGAAAACAAGCTTGCTCCCTCCTCAATATGACATCCCTTCAAATATTTAAACAGGGCTATCATATCACCTCTTAACCTTCTCTTCTCCAGGCTAAACATCCCCAGCTCCCTAAGTCATTCCTCGTTGGGCATGGCTTCCAGACCCTTCACCATTTTAGTCTTCCTCCTTTGGACACGCTCCAGTTTCTCAACATCCTTTTTAAATTGTGGTGCCCTGAACTGGACACAATATTCCAGGTGGGGCCTGACCAAAGCAGAATACAATGGCACTATTACTTCCCTTGATCTAGACACTATACTTTTATTGATGCAGCCTAAAATTGCATTGGCCTTGTTAGCTGCCACATTGCACTGTTGACTCATGTTCAACTTGTGGTCTACTTGGACTTCCAGATCCCTTTCATTCAGCCAGGTGTCCCCCATCCTATATCTGTGCATTTCATTTTTCCGCCCTAAGTGTAGTACCTTACATTTCTCCATGTTGAAATTCATTTTGTTAGCTTTGGCCCAGCTTTCTAGTCTATTCAGGTCATCATGAATTTTGGTCCTGTCCTCTGGGGTATTAGCTACTCCCCCTAGTTTGGTGTCATCTGCAAATTTGATAAGTATGCCCCCCCTTTTGTCCACTTTTCTTCCCCAGAGTGAGGGAGTCACCCAGACATCTCCAGTAGCATGGTGACCACGATTTCCAAGCCCCTTTTCACACCAAGAGCCATGGAAATGCCTGTCATGGAGTGCCCACTCTTCCCTTTTCCTCCTTCTTCCCATAAGCAAACAACCAAGTCTCAAAGACAGGTAGATTCTCCAGCCCTCTAGACATCCTTGGATTCCCCCCAGCCCTTCTATTATAGCCAATACTTCCTCTGAAGGGCTACACAATGTTGAAACCCTGCACTATAGAGGTGTAAGCATGCCCAACAACATTCTGGGTCCAGGTGGAATATGCACACCAGGTAAAAGATTGGACTTATTTGTGAATAAGCTCTGCCAGACATATTGAGCTTACTTTTTAGTCAGTCACACTTTTCACACTTGTCATTGGAGGTTACTGCACAGGAAATCTGTGCTGGGATAGATATGGGTTGCAACAGTTTGGAACAGATCTTATCGCATGGCCAGGAGCCCAGGCAGTAAGCAGCCCATATCCAACCTGGGGTTTCTTCAGTAACTTTTCAAGAATGGGAAAATCCTGTTCATTAAAAGCTGCTGAAGAAGCCCAAGTTGGATACAGGCTGCCTACTGCCTGGGCTCCCAACCATATGATAAGAACCATTCCAGATGGTTACAACCCTCATCTGTCCTGGCACGGATTTCCTATGTGATAATCTCCTCTGTCTGAGGACATTACTACACATGGCTTTTAAACCACAAAAATCCTAAAGTGAAAAGATATACAGCTGAACACTAAAATGAGAATCATCCAAGTTATTGTATACTCCATTACCATGCATGGATGTGAGAGCTGGATGGTGAAGAAAGCAGACAGGAAAAAAATTAATTCATTTGAGAGATGGTGCGGGAGTGCTGAGGATACTGTGGATGGGCAAAAGGTCATAGAGTTGGGCCCTAGAAGCCTGATCTTCCCCTGGAAGCCAAAATGATCAAACAGAGGCTGTCGTACTTTGGCCACAGCATGGGAAGTCACACCTCATTGGAAAAGACAGTAATGCTGGGGAAGGTAGAGGAAGAACACATGCCAGATGTATAGATTCAATCAGGAATACCATAGGTCTGAGCCTACAGGATGTGAGCAGAGGTAGAGAACAGGGGGGGCTTGGAGACATCTCATTCACATGATCTCCATGAAGTAAGGTCAACTCAGAGGCTAACAACAACGGACCCAGAAAAAGCATTCTTGGTGATACAGTACTTATAGCATGACAGTGCCTCCAAACCATAGCTGCTGTGTCCCTCAAGAACACTTAGAACATCCCTTTTCATTGACAAGGGAAACCTATCAATGAGCTTGTAATTGCACTAGTCCATAGCTGAGAAATGTTGCTGCCAGAGCAATATTGACAGTCATGTGGTGTCAGTCTCCCCCGGTCTGCCATTTCCCTTGCTATTCCCAAGCAGATTGATTCCTTTATTTATTTGTTTGTTTGCTTTCTTTAAAAAAAAAACCACTTCAAATTGCAGTAGCAGACCTCCAGAATTGTGCAAAAAAGTTGCAATAAAAATAAAATAAAATCCAAAGGCATGCTGCATAGGGCACAGAGCAGGGACGCAGAGTTAAGGGGGAGTCAGGTAGAGGGTGCAATGAAGGCGGCAGCCCCAGTCATGTGATTGTGAAGACATGTGGTAATGTCTATTACACAAAGTGGTACAATTCTGTTTTCACTGACGATCGATTGCAGCATGAATGGAGCTCCTGAGATAAAGTCCTGAAAGTAGGGTTGCCATATTCCAGTCCCTCTTATCTGGGCATCTAATTGGCATATTATGCAAATTATTATAATTATGCATATTATTAATTTGCATTCTGATTATGTAAATTCAACATATTAATCATTACACTTTTTGTACCATTATGTTTCAATCTCAGTACGAGTGTTAAGCTAAGAGCTCTTTTTTCCTTCTTCCCCCTTCCCACAGATGGCATGAAGAGGGGGAGGCTTCCAAGCAGCCCCAGAGTATAAAGGGACTCCCTCTACTCTCTCCAGGCTATTTGGAAGTTCCACCATGCTGCCTGGCCCTAGACTCAAGCTGCTGACACAATCGCCACACAAGGTCATCTCTTTGCTTCTTTTCCTTTCCCACCTTCTCTCCCTTCTGAGAAGGGAGAGAATGGAAGAATAAGGTGGCAATGTTACACCTGTGCAGTAGCAACCGGAGCCTGCAGGCTGGGATGAAGCTCCCACCAGTGCCAGTCTTCTTGCACTGGTTCCTGCTTCATCACCGCTGCCACATTTTAAACTACCCATTAGCCTGTGATGACGGAGAAATCCAGGATTTAGTGCTTCAACTGGCCCTACCAGCTGGAACATATTTTGGTCCCTTCAATCTAGGATCTTCCACATTTCCCGGGACAAATGGCAACCCTACCAGAAAGTCTAGGGGTATGTTACACATTCCAGGTTAACTGGACCAGGATGCTGGGGAAGAACTGTTTTAAAGAAAAGCTGTACAAGGAGCAGAGAATTTAAAGCCAAGAACTGGCATCAAAGGAAGGTGACCTCTGAATTTCTTCCTGAAGCAGTTAGCATTTTAAAAAGGGAGTGGGTGGGGAATCAGAATCAGGACTCTGTTACATGCACAGTGAGCCATCCATCCATCCATCCATCTTGGAAAATTCACAAGCAAGACATAAGGGAGGTGGCACCCTTCTAGTCATGTTCCCCCAACAACTGGTATACAGTGATACAGTTGGGGAGGAGAGCTATGCACTAGATATTCATGCCAGAAGCATAAGTTTCTTTATTTAAAAACATTTGAATACAGGGTAATTGTGCTGCATTGCTGTTATGGCTTTACTAGCATTTATTCTATTTATTTATTTACTGAAATAAGTAGCCATTTGCAGCCTAAGATTAGATACATCCAGTAACCAGTCTTTGAAAATTTACTGAAAGAAAGAAAACCCACTGAAATCTGAAATGGCATTCTTAGTTTGCTGACAGATCCACACATAGAGGACTTTTACTCTTGATCGCTCTCAGATTTTGTGTTGCTGCTCAGCCTTCAGTCAAGCCCCTTCCATACAAGCTCCATGTCATTACAAAAATAGAATTACAGGTAATTGGAATCATGGAACATGGGAGTCCCTGGTGCAAAAAATGGGGGACTCAAATCAATACTGTGAAACCAGTACTGTAAAACAGAAAAACTGTCTCACTGATGGAGGGGTAAAGAATTATCCATTCCTGAAAACCCAGATTTCAAAAGGGACGCTGCCAAAAAGGAACAGCGCCACAAACTCACTTTGTCATTAACAGCTTTATCTTGAGAGTGCCCTAGGATTTGCTGTGTGGGTACATGTGCATGTTGCAACAGACAAATATGGCTACCCCTTTAGAAACTACTAAAATTCAGCAGAACCTCTGACTGTACATAATGTGAACTGTTTGTGCAGGCAGAAGGTGTTTGCATGCAGCAGACCTTTACATGAACAAGTTTCCCTGTCTCTCCCTTACTTAATGACTCTGGGTCTAAGGAGGGATGCATCTCTGAATCTGTGTGCAGGCATGTGAATCCATGAGGGAGGGCAACATGTTCTCTGTTTCTGCATATGCATAGAATCGTTCCACACTCTCCCTTTCTTTTTCAGTCCATCTCCCCCCCTCCATTTATGTTTCTGACTGAAGATGCAAGAACTCACTCACTTATAGTCAGGAAGCATTTCACACACACACAGACACACACATATGCACATGCACACACACACATTCCATGATGGTTGGGCAGATACACTTGTCTGAACCTAGCACTGAACCCATCTGACCAATTTTTATAGGAAAAATAATATTATAATGCAAATTACACTATTTTTTTATTAAAGGCGGGTCATTTTCAATGAGTTCCTCCCACGATTGCTGCCTCACAAACCTCCATGCAAGTTAAAAACTTGTTAAGGACACATTTCCCTTGAGGGTTATCAGGGGTGAAACAGAGGTGTCATTTTTGAAAAGATTCCACAGGTCCACATGGGGCAGTGTGGTACGGTGTTGGACTTGTGCTCTGAGAGCCCAGGGTTCGAATTCCTGCTCTGCCATAGAAACCCACTGGGTGACTTTGAGCAAGTCACAATCTGAGAGAAAAACAATGACAAACTTCCTCTGAATAAAACTTTTCATTAAAACCACACAATAGTTGCCATAAGTCAGAGTTGACTTGAAGGCACACAACAAACCACAATGGACATGCAAGTGTTTCACTGAAATATGGGGTTTGTGCAATTTTTAGAAAAACAATCCCATAAACTAAAATAGATTTTTTTAAAAACATAAAGGAAAAGATCGAGTGGACGTGTTCCCTCAAACCATTCCAAAGTCAACCTGAGGTTGTTTTTCCATTTTGCTGTGCAATATTATTTTATTTTAAAGAATACAAAGTAGCTTTTTCAATGTGAGAAGAGGATGATTTCCCAAATTGTGCTTTCAAGGCATTTCTGGCTTATGGCAACCCTAAGGTATTAGGATTTTCTTGGCAAGGTTTGTTCAGAGGGAATTTACCATTGCCTTCCTCTGTGGCTGAGAGGATGTGAGTTGACCAAGGTCAGTGGGTTTCCATGGCCAAGCAGGGATTCAAACCCTGGTCTCACGTCTCTAATGCTCAAACATCATGTTGAGTCATAAACCCTGGTCACCAGTCACAATCCAAAATTGAAACACTGGCTCTCCTTTTCTCAAGACACCTTCCTTATATGATTTCCATCCTCCTCAACCTATCTTGTGGCCATCACTAAACACTGTGTAATTGCGTGCAGGAAATGCGAAGCCTGCTTATCATACAAAGAGTGTGCTTGTTTTGTTTTGTTTTCCCCTGCACAGATCTGAACTAAGAAACCTTGACTGACTGGCACATGTGAGGCACAAATTACATGTATCTCCAGTGAACAGGCAAAAGGCAACCTGCATAGGCCTTGCTTTCTGGAATGCAAACACTGGTGACCTGAAATGGTGCCATGTTGAACAGCCAAGGGAGAGGGAGCATGCCTTCCACTTTAGTGCATTCGAAGCAGAGGTGACATTCGTAATGCATGGTCCACCTCGACAGGGGGTTTCAATTACAAAAGTGCAACTAAAATGACAGATGAAAGGAATACGTCAACATGGAGTGTGTTTGTTGTGTGCCCACAAGTCATTTTTTTTAAATTATGGTGATCCTAAATAAAATCCATAATAAGATTTTCTTGGCACATTTCTTCAGAGAGGGTTTGCCATTGCCATCCTCTGAGGTTCAGAGAGTGTGACTTGCCCAGAGTCACAGAGTCATTCTCACTTACCCAAAAAGTGGTTTGTGATCTGAATCGATGGATCAATTTGACAGTGGAGTGTGGTTCCCACTACTTTTGCCCCGATCGCATTTTTTCCCTGTAAAATAACCCACTTGTGCTTTACATTCACAAATGAATCAATTCAAAATGGACTCACTCCAGCCGGCCAAAGGGCAAATTTAAATCAATTCCAATCCGCATCTGGTTCACACTTGCGTAGAATTGATTTACCCCAAAAGACGTGGAAAACATCAGCGTCAAAAAGGCATGGGTTAAATAGATCTAGTGCGTGACGAATCGAACCCTGTGTATGTTTGTGTTGTGTGCCTTGAAGTCATGTCCGAATCATGGGCTTTTCTTGGCAAGCTTTGTTCAGAGGAGGTTTGCCATTGCCTCCTCCTGAGGCTGAGAGAGTGTGACTTGCCCAAGGTGAAGCATTTATGGCTGAGCTGGGAATTGAACCCTGTACAGAGTGCATTTCTTTTCCCCTTAAGCCCCTCCAGAGCTTTTAGAGGAAAGAAGGAGGGAGGCTTGCAAGCTAGACCAGGGTCTCTCTTTCCCGGCTGCCCTGGAGCCTCTTTCGTCCCTTCCTTCCAGGCTTTGTTTGCAACAGGTCATGTGCATGGTGGCTGAGCAGCACTGGGGCGTGCCTCTATGCTCATGTTTCCCGCATGTTTCTTGTGTGGGTCATCTAAATGGTGGCACTCGCATGTTTCAAGCATTGCGGCCGTGGCAGAGGAAGGCTTTTGTGTACTGCAAAGGAGGACCAGGCATCACCCAATGTAGGGCATTCCAGGAAAAGCTCCAAACACTTCATGGAAACAGAAATGCCATGCTTCTTAGTTTTGCTCCACAAAAAGGAGGGTATTTGGGAATTCCTCCTGGACAGGAGGAGGTTGGAATGGAGGACAGGCCCTGGAAAAGGTGGACTTCTGGTCACCCGGATAGTGATTAGAGCACTAGACTGGGACACTGAGATCAGAGTTTGAATTCTTGCTCAACTATAGAAAACCACTGAGTGACCTGGGCAAGTCACACTCTCTCAGCCTCAGAAGATGGCAATGGCACCCCCCTCTGAGGAAACTTGCCAAGAAACCCCCAAGATAGGGTTGCCTTAGGGGTTACCATAAGTCGGAAAGGACTGGAAGGCACCCAAGAGTTTGTTCAGGGTGATCAGATGCCCTAACCACAAAGGAGGGCAAGTCATCTCAAAATGTTGGACACCCCAGAAACAAAAGTGCACTCACATACAGGAGGAGAGGCCTGGAGTGGGTGGCTGGGTGGCAAAGGAGGGCAAGAGGCCTTGCTGCCCGTTCCCACTTGGGAGAGTTTGCTATGTGGAGGGACAGGTAAAAACGCCCAGGCCTTTAAGTCATTTCTCACTTTTAATTTTCAGGGCCTTATCTGGGTTATTGTCTTTATTGTTGTTTTGGTGTACTGTAAGTCATTTCCCACTTACGGTGTGTATGTGTGTGTTCTTGCTTCTTAGTGATGCTCAAAATGGAGGACATTTTGGAATTCCTTCTAGACAGAAGGTTGAAAGGAAGGACATGCCCTTGGGAAAGGAGGACAAAGCCTGGTCACCCTATTGGCAAGACTCTGGGCAGCCCTCTCTTTTTCTGGGCATCTTTCCTTCCTCTCTCTTTCTCCTCTCTCTTGCCTTCTTTCTTTCTCTCCATCTCCGCATATACTGTATCATATATTTTCTTTTCTTAGTGATACTTGAAAGGGAGGACATTTTGGAATTCCTCCTGTCCATAAGATTGAAATGGAGGATATGACTAGGAAAAAGGGAGTGGCTGCTCACCCTGCTGCTCCTGGACAATCCTGACTTCTCCTCCTTCTCTTCCTCCTGGTGCTTTCTTTCTTTTCACCCCATCCCTCTCCCCTCTTTTCTTAAATCTGAGGATTTGTCATTAGAATTGACATCCTCACATACCAATGGCATATACTGTATGTGTCTGTACTTGGCTTCCACTCCACCAAATGCATCTGAGGAAAGGGCAGGATGACCAGATGTCCTCACCGCAAAGGAGGACACGAGGCACCTCAAAATGGAGGACATTACAACTCTCGAAGCTAAAAGCACTCCTACTAGAGAAATATAAATCCACGCTTGCTTAGTCCTGCTCAAAAGTGGGGGAGATTTTGGAATTTCCTCCTGGACAGAAAGGTTGAAAAGGAGGACAGGTCCTGGAAAAGAAGGGCCCGTCTGTGTGGATGTAGAGATCTTGCAGCCCCTTTGAGACTAAGCGAAAGAAAGATATTGGCAGCATGAGCTTTTGTAAAGTTAAATCTACTCCCTCAGATGCATTTGGTGGAGATGTACTAGAACAAAGAGCAGTACTTGCCCATAGGGAAACCATAGGGAAGCCATACCTGCCCATAGAGAGTCATTGGGCAATACTCGCCCATAGGGAAACATTGGGGATTGCTTGCCCATAGAGACTCATGGGGAATGCTTGCCCTTAGAAAATCATGGGGAATGCTTGCCCATAGGGAAACATGCGTGCCCCTATTGATGTCCTTGGTACGTGAGGATGTCAATTCAAATTCAGTCATCCTTTGTGTATGGAGATGGAGCTGCAGGTCCAGTTTTAACGATGGTGCACAAAGGTATAGGAAAGTGGTCTGTGTGTGTGTGTGTGTGTGTGCCAAAGACTCTGGGCATCCCTGGGCATCTTTCCTTCCTCCCCCTCCTCTCCTTGCCTGCCTCCCTCCTCTCTCTCTCTCTCTCTGATTCTCGTGGGCTGAGAGCGATAGATATTCCTCGCGCCGGCAGAGCCGACAGCCCGCGCCGCGCCTGGTGCTCTCAGCAAATCAAAGGCCCATTCAGGGCGGTGATGGATGGCCCTGCCCTCGCGGTGAACCCGCGCTTTAATACAGAGGAAGTTATGAAAGCCCCATCCATCAGCCCAGCAGCAGCAGCAGCAGCAAGAGGAGGAGGAGGAGGCTGCGGATGCATGCCAGCCTCGCCCCTGCCTCCTGGCACCCGCTCCCCCGCCCCCCCACACTCCCCCCTCCATAGGAAAAGGGAGGAAGACCCCACTCCACAGGAAGGAATCATCGCATCCCCCCCCAGGCCCCACACTCCCCCACCCCATCGGTCCAAAGGAGGCATGCCCCCTCTTGCCAACCCCTCTTCCTTGGCTTGATCCGCCCCATAGCCATCAGCCCCCCCCCCTCCTTGGAGCAAACACCCGCCCGCCCCCCCCCCACCCCCCCCCCCATAGGTGCGAAGGAGGAATCCCCCCCATCCCTCCTTCCTTGGCTTGATCCGCCCCTTCTCCTCCGCCCCATAACCATCAGCCCCCCTCTCTTCTCAGAGGCAGAAATAGGATGCCCCCCCTTCCCCAGTTTCTACCCAGAGGGCTCCAGAGGAGCAAAAGGGAGAATTGGGGGGACTCCCTCCCTTCCTCCTTCCATTGCTTGATCCGGTCCTCCTTCTCCGCCCCATAACTACCATCCTCCCCACTCTCTCTGGAGGGAGACATCAGACGCCCCCCTCCCCACACTTTCTAATCAGAGGGCTCCAGAGGAGCAAAGGAGCCCCCTTCTCTTCTTTCTTTCTTTCTTTCTTGCTCCCTCCTTCCCCCTCTCTCTCGCGCAGCCGCTCGTGTCCAATTTAGCATCTTCGCTGACATTTCCCTCCGCAGCTCATACATCAGGGGGGGGGGGGGGAGAGGAGGGAAGGGCAGAGAGAGAGAAAGGAGATGGAAAAGGGGGGGGGTCGGTGTTCTGGCAGACAGCATGGTCTCTGTCCTGGAGAGACAAAAGGAGGGGAGGGCAGGCATCAGGGGCTGGGGGGCAGGGAAGGGGGGAGGGAGGGAGGGGCAAGGAAGAAGAGGGGAGGCTGGCAAGGGGCAGAGGAGGAAAGAGGGTGGGCAAAGGGGTCCCAGCCATCCCTGGCATGAAAGGAGAGCTGGCTGGGTGAAGGAGGAGGAAGGGGGAGGGGGGGCCAGAGAGGCCTTTCTGCCCACTTGGGAGGATTTGAGATGCACATGGAGGACAAAAGCAATCATGAGAAAAGGCATCAGTGCAAGGAAAGGTGGAAGGCAGGCCAAAGAGAGGAAGGCCTCAGCCAAACAGGTCTCGTAGGTGGGCAGAGAGGCTGAGGACAGGAAAACATGGAGAGGTCTCATTCATAGAGCTGCCATCAGCAAAACGCAACTCAAGGGCAGTTAACGACAAGGTGGGCACCAGCCATTCTTGGCATGAAATGAGACTTTGCTGGGTGAATAAGGAAAGAAGGACGGAGAGTCACGGAGTGCATGGAGAGGGGGCAAGAGGCCTTTCTGCCCACTTGGAAGAATTTGAGGTCTGCACAGAGAACAAAAGGAATCATTAGAAAAGGCATCGATGCTAGGAAAGGTGGAAGGCAGGCCAAAGAGAGGAAGGCCTCAGGCCAGATGGGTGGACTCCATCAGGGAGTTCACCATGGTCCTGGTCCTGCAGGACCTGGGCAGAGAGGCTGAGGACAGGAAGACATGAAGAAGTCTCATCTGCAGGGTCGCCAGGAGTCAAGGGAGTTTATCACATCAAGGAGATCAGGAGTTTACCCCGTGCATATCGTGGAAAAATTGTGTAATTACGCATCACAATCTCACACAGCATCACACACACACACACACACACACACACAACCTCATTAAAATGGTCACAAAGAAGCATTAATGGTCATCTTTTTACTTGGGGGATTTCAGCAACAATGCATTTCCGACAGCACTTTATTTGCGCAATTGCATATGATCATCATTTATGCAATTACTCGCATTTCCACTTCATTTGCGGGATGCTTTAAATGCACTTTAATCTCTCCTTAATGCCAAAATCAGCCCCAATATGATAAACTCCTAAGTCAACTCGATGGCAGTTAAAAACAAGGTGGGCACCAGCCATCCTTGACACGAAAGGAGATCTGGCTGGGTGAAGAAGGAAGGAAGGAAACACATGGAGAGAAAGTAAGACCCCTTTCCTCCCATTCCCACCTGGGGCAAATTTTATATTTGGATGATTAAATACAAACATACTGTTCTGTTGTGTGCATTCAAGTCATTTCCAAATTATGGCAGCCCTAAGACAACCCTTTTCGTGGGTTCTTCTTGGCAAAATTTATCCAAAGCTGGGGTTTGCCTTTCTCTTCCTTGGAGGCTAAGAGAATGTGACTTGCCCAAGGTCACACTGGGTTTCCATGGCTGAGCATGGACTCATACCCTGGTCTCAAGCCATAATCGAATGCTCAAACCACTACATCATGTTGACTCTCACAAACAATACCTCCATATTATTATTTCAATTTCTATCAAGCCTCTTATTGCCAGGATTTCTAGCATAGAATGCAACAGGAGTAGGGATTTAAAAATAATAATAAAACTTCCCTAATCTAATCTAATTTTTGTTTTGATTTTAATTGATCGTATGTACAGCGCTCTGTAAACCTACAGCACTTTATAAATATATCTTAATAATAATAATAATAATGCCACCACAAATTAGGTGGGACTATAAAGTCCTTCTGCAAGCACCCTAAAGCTTTGTCCCTTTGGTTCATTGTGCCTTTTACAACCAAAGAGAGAGAGAGACTTGAAAGTGGTACACCAGTGTGTTGAGGTCCAGTCTGCAAGTCATTCTCTGCTCAAGGTGGGGAGTGGGGAAAATCAGAATGAGCTGATTCAGCAGCACCATTTCTGTTAATGAGTTTTCCGCCTGGTGGGACTTCATGACCAGAAGTAATACCTGCAGGCGAGATGGCCTTTAAAAAGCTATTTAGGGGAATAAAGCTTGGTGGAGGAAAAGTCTGATTCTCTCCCAACACCTGGCCATCCCTGGCCTGCCCACCAACCTATGCTTTGCTTCCTTTATATCACTTTTGGTTGTAGGTCTGGCCCCACCATTAAGGCAAAGCGAGACTCTCCTTAGCAGATACGGAAGTATGTATGGTTGCGCTCCATTCCTCTTGACTTCCAAAAAGGACAGAGCAGTGTGGGTGGGTGTGATGCATACAGCCAGGCCTACACCTCCTCATGTAGCCTGCTGCACACGTGCTCACATGGGGTGTCGGAGATGCTTTCCAAAAACTAGCATTGAATTAGGATATGTATACATTTTAAGCCATCCACTCAAACATACTTAAAACAACTACCGATTGTCAGTTCAGAAAAAAAATTCAGTGATTCCTGGCCCCTTCTCTGTGATGCCCACCCTTGGACTCTGCATCCCTAAGCTCCACCAACTAGGGCTAGAAATCCTAGCCTCTTTTAAGGTGGAATTCCCACACTGTCCTAGGATTGGCTGTGTGGGATCCCTGCTCTGTTAATCAGGGGTCACATGGCTAGAAAATTCCATCTTTTACTGATTTGAATGAGGATGCATCTATACTGTAGAAATAATGCAGTTTGACACCATTATAAGTGCTCTAGCTCCATCCTATGAAATCCTGGAATTTGTAGTTTAACAAAGTCTTGATCCTTCACTGACAGAGTGCTGTTGCCTCACAAAACTACAAATCCCAGGATTCTGAATGATGAACCCATGGCAGTTAAAGTGGTATCAAAGTGCATTATTTATACAATGTAGATGCATCCTAAAAGAGCATATTGCCACTCCATGAATACGATACATCCTGGACAGGACCTAATGATGGCAATATTGGTAATGGAACCCATCAGAGCCATTGGCTAATGAGGTGTCATATGAAATTCTTAAGAAGATGCCTCACAACGTCTGGGCATGTGGAATGAATAATATGCCTTCTGGACACCTTGTGTGCTAACATTAGCTCATGCTGAAAGGTATGGTTACATGCAGGAACTACTTGTGTAAACAGGCACATGGGGACTTTGCAGCACTGTTATGTAGTAGTTCCAGTCTTTCTTGGAGGGGCTAAGGAACTCCTGTTCAATGCCCTGGCCTTTGGGCTATGGGGTCCCACAGGGTTCTGTTTTGTTCCCCTTGCTGTTTAACATCTACATGAAACCACTAGGATAGGTCAGCTGGAGTTTTAAGGCGTGGTGTTACCAATTTGTTGATAATATCCAATGGCTGCTCCCACCATCTGAAACTCCTTAGCAGACAAATATCTTTTGCTTAAGCAGCCTTTTAATATGTAATTGCTGCCAAAGTGGCTTCTTATTTTATTTTTTATTTTTGCAAGGGGGGGAGTTTTTTACTCTTTAAAATAATTTTATATAGCTTTAAATATGATGATTTTGATTGTTTTTAGAAGTTTATTGTTAGGTTTTAACTAATTTTTATATGTGAATTGCCTTGAGTCCCACTCTGGGAGAAAGGCAGCATATAAATGCAATAAATAAAACCTGTGTGTGTGTGTGTGTGTGCGCACGCACACACACACACATATATATATATATATATATATATATATATAATTCTAAAAATCTGTATTGGAGGTAGGGCTCATGTGCCCAAGTTAATCCCCTCCCCAAGTTTAGCCTTCATGGACTGAATTCTCACATAGCGCTTCAGTGTAGGCAGGCCCTTGGTTTCATAGTTTTGTTCTTTCATCCAAGATTTTAAAAAGAACAAGGGGAGAATACAGTAAAGGGAGAGTAATTTATTTTCACAATGACAAGACTATGTTTTAACATCATGATTATATCTATAACATAACAGATCATGAAAAAAACCCTAAAAAATTTATGCTTTGCTGCAGATCCAAAAGTTGGGACTTATTTGTGAACACCTCTTTCCCTGATTTGTTAGTATGGCTATTATATCAGGAGGCTATATATTACATCAGCCAGTATGAGCTGTTGCTATCATGAGCTACACTGGACCACTTGTTGCATCCTCCACTTGTCTCCTTAAGTATTGGAACCATGGGATTTTAGATTTGGAAGGGACACCAAGTGTCATTTAGTCCACCACAAACAGTATAAGTATCTCTAGCTA
This sequence comes from Sceloporus undulatus, assembly GCF_019175285.1. NCBI lineage: Eukaryota > Metazoa > Chordata > Lepidosauria > Squamata > Phrynosomatidae > Sceloporus > Sceloporus undulatus. The sequence continues at coordinate 174,215,951 of NC_056523.1, read as the reverse complement.
AAATATACCTGCCACATAACATCTGTTTAGAATCCTCCAACAAAGAAGAGTTCACCATCTTCTGAGGTAAGGCATTCTGCTATCAAACAGCTCTTATCCACGATGAAGTTCTTCCTAATGTTTATACATTGTGTTTTGGGTAGTTTGAATCCTCTGGTATAAGTTTTCTCTTCTTGACTCAGTGGCTCCCAAACTTGGGTACTCCAAACATTCTGGACTTCAGCTCAAAAATGCCCCAGCCAATTTAGCTAACAGTCAGGAATTCTGGGAACTGAAGTCCAAAACATCTGGAGGACCAAAGGTTGGGAACCATTGGATCCATCTTCCACGTGCCAGCCCTTCAGATATTTGAATATGGCAAGTGTATCACTTCTCAAGTTGTCTCCAACCTAAACAGATCTTGAGATCCTTTGTGGTGGCAGCTGTGATGATGTTCCTTCAAGTCATTTCCAACTTATGGCAACCCTAAGAAGAGCCTATCATGGGCTTTTCTTGGGAAGTTTCTTCAAAGAGGGTTTAGCATTGCCATCCTCTAAGGCTGAGAAAGTATGACTTGCCCAAGGTCACCCAGTAGGTTTACATGGCAGAGCCAGGATTTGAACCCTGGCCTCCAGAGTCATAGTTCAGTGCTCAAACCACTACACTGTGCTAGCTCCAGTAAACATTTCCCCCCTTCTTTTTTCCCCCTTCTATTTCTTTTTTTGCTGGTTGGTATTTGTCCATGTCCTCCTCTCTCCTCCTGAAAGTCCCTCTCCCTCTCTTCCACTTGCTCCTCTCGCACACTGTCCTCTCTGTTCTCTATCACTTAACTTTTCTCCTCCATTCAGATTCCTGATGGTGGCTTAGGAAAAAGTATCTTGGAACAGGAAAGTTCTCCCTTCCTCTTGGTGCACATTCTTTTTCCCACCCATTTCCTTTCCCATTTTCTGCTGCTCTTGGCACCCTTACTGCTGCCCAAAAGCAGTGAGCAGGCTGTGAGGAAAAAGTGTGGTGCCGCCTTGCTTACTTCCAAGTAGTTTTGGAAAGAGAGTTGCAACCACCATAAATTGACAACCAAATACTGGAAACTGCTGATGCTCAAAAAACACAACATGATGAGTACTTCAGTTTACATTCAGAATTAAATTTAATTAAGTTGGCCCATTTACAGATTTTTAAAAAAAAAACAACAACAACAACTGGATAATTATTTCCAATAAACCATGTACCTCATTGGCTAACCTTACTTACTCACTCTCTCCCTGCCCCAGTTCACTTTGACCTACCTCACAGGGTTGATGTGAGGATCAAGTGGGGAGGAAAGAGAAGAGCTATGAACATTCCTTAGAGCTCACTGGAGGAAAGGCAGGATAGCTATGTAAAACAAATAAGCCAGGGACATGAATAGTTTAACTATGAAAGACCTACTGTTTAAATAAGCTTGGTTCTAAAAAGCAAGAGAGCTAGAGAAATTTTGATGGCCTTTAAACTGAATTTCAGTCAAAGCAGCACACCTGGCAAGCTGCAGACTGTGTTTATGGGCATGCTCCGAAGCCAGGCTGTTAACACGGCATGGGGCTCATCACTTTATCACCAGTAACAAAGTCAAAGCTGGTCGTGTGGAATGGTTTAATAGAACTTTAAAAATAAAGCTGGGAAGTTATTTTACAGCTAAGAACACCTTCCATTATGTGCTCCTGCAATTCCTAAAAAGCTATCATCATATTTTTCACAGAACTATCAGAGCCAGACATGGGGATGTTTTACACTTCCTGGCATAATATTCATTTCAAATGTTCAGAGCTGGCAAGCCATGCTGCTAGAGGCATCACATGAACTTAGGCTAGTACAGTACTAATAAGGCTAGAAACAAGTACACAGACAGAACACTTCCACCCACACTATCAGTTCCCATACAGCAAACCCTTGTTGGTGCAGTAGTGGGACATGTTCACGGAGGGATCACATGCCACCTCTAGTCCAATGGGATAGATATCTCATGCACATACATACATAAATGTGCAAGAGGAGGGAATTTCTACCCACAGTGATAAACAGAATGGTGGAATCTCCTATATTGCTAGTTTATATTGCCAGTCTATTACAATGTACAAATTCAGCCTTAAAAGATCTTTATTTCCAACCTGGATGGGCTGGTTTTATACTCATCCACAGGAATGGGTAGATTTTTCAATAATGTAGGCACATTAATGTGGTGGATGCAATGACTCAAGTGGTTAAGACTCTGGACGTTATCAGACAAGGGAAATTAGAAGTATAATCCAATGGCAATCCAAAGGCAATAATGGGGTTTAGCGTTATTGTGTGATAGACTACCACACACAATTTTGGGCAATGGGAAGTCAGTCCGAACGCAATCATGGGGTTTCACGTGATTGCGTGAGAGGTGATCACACACAATTTTGGGCAACGGCAAGCTATTTTCAGGCAATGGGAAGTCAGTTCGAACGCAATTTGAATTCATGTAAATTCGCTGAACTAGTGAATTCACATGAATGTGTTCTGGCCCCACTTTCTTTTCATTTGAAATTAAGAGAAATTCCTCCCGTGTGATAACATCCTCTGACTCTGTTGACTGCAAGATCAGCAGGTTGGCAGTTCAAGAAACGGGTGCCACATGATGGGGTGAGCTCCCATCACTAGTCCCTGCCACCCTAGCAGTTCGAAAGCATCCAAATGCAAGTAGATAGGTACCACTCTGGTGGGAAGGTAAACAGTGTTCTGTGCAATCATGCTGGCCGCATGATCACAGAATAGTCTCTGACAATGGTGGCTCTTTGGCTTAGTAATGGAGATGAGCACTGCCCCCTATGGTCAGACATGACTTGACAACCTTGTCAATGGGGAATACCTTTACCTAGGCACATTAAATCATACCTCAAGAGCACTAATGGTAGATGAACTGCTCATTAGCACAGCAGTAGGCTACCTGGATTGCTCCAGAAGTTGTGGATTTCAACTGCTCTCATCCCTGAACAATAGTCATGCTAGCTGGGCTGGTGGGAGTTGCAGTACAAAATATCAGAAGGATACCAAGTTGCCCATACATTTGATAGCAGATTTGAAATCATGATGGCGGATGATTTTCCACTCCTTTAGTGCTTATGGATGAATTGGGCAGTGTTCATGGGGAAGTATGAAATGTGGAACAGTGGAGACTTCCCATACTAATTAATTGTGGACTATAATGGAACAAGCTTGAGTTTGTCCATCCAGGAAGGAGTGAATGAGTGAAAAGGGCATGCAGAAAGGTAAAATAATATATAAAAGGGGGTGAGTATAAAAAGTGACGTCTAGCTGATAACCAATATCACAGGCCTTTTCCACCTCTGCTGAAGGATATTCATGGAAACACTATAGCCAAATGAGAAAAAGTCCACATGTTGCAGTGGGGGGGGGGGGGGAGTAACCTGTTATTGCAATCAGCTCTGTCTGATCAAAAAAAAGTTTTATCTCTACAAAAAATTTCCGGACTGTTTCCTCTGAATATTAAACCTCAGGAAGGAAGTTTAAAAGTACCATAGCAGATGGGTGAATGAAGGAGCAAGGAATTGATATAAATTATCAATTAAGAAATGTACAAAAGTTAATAAGAGAAGCAGCAACAATTGGAGAAAGGCTCACAGATGACAGGGCTAAGGACAATAAGAAAGGATCTTTAAAAAGTTTTATCAAAAAACAAATGAAACCCTAACAATGATGCAAAGGCATTACTAGACGGTGATGGGGAAAAAATTGTTATTAATGGCACAGAGAAGGCAGAAGTGTTCAATAAATATTTCTGTTCTGTATTTGGGAAGAAACAGAGTGATACATCCATATCCTATAATGATGATGAACCATCTTCCGTTGCAAACTGCACCTAGGGAGGATGTTAAACAGCATCTACCAGGAATAAACATTTTAAAATCAGCAGGCTGGGATAAATTGCACCCAAGAGTTCACGAAAGAGCTGGCTGAGGAGATCTTTGCTCTGTTGATTTTAATTTTTATCAAATCCTATAAGGCAAGTGAAATTCCAAAAGGCCAAGAGAACGCTTTATGGTGTGAAAACTTGCATATGGGAGGGGGGGAGGCTGAAGTTGCAAGATCTGATGCTGATCCTGGAGAGAACAATGGGAAAACCACACCCTCTTCTTTAAAAGATTTGTGCTTGGATGCATGCCCCATTGATTTCCAAAGAAGTATATATACAGGTGAGTGCACACACATATGCACACACAGAGAAAAAGAGTTCTCACTTGCCTATACTTGCCACTTTAACATATTTTGATCTCACCCTTCCTTCAAGCTGTGGATAGCATGTTTGAGAGTAAACCACTATGTTCTTAGAATGATCCTACAAGGAAATATGCAAAGGGATTTTGTAGCACCTTTGAGAAAGAAGTTGTAGCATAAGCTTGGTCTACTTCCTCAGATGCATGGAGTGAAGTGTTGTCCAGGAAGCGCTTTTATAATCAGACTGTATTAAAAGTGATATAAATGCATTTTCTTCATGCATCTAAAAAAATAGATGCTGACAACAAAAGCTTATGCTACAGCATCTTTCACTCAGCTAGTATCAAAGATGCTACAAGATCCTTTTGCATAGTGATATTCCAGACTAAATGTTACCCAAGTGGTCCAGACTATTCTATGATTATGAAGTAGCTAAGACTCAGTGACGTCACTAGGCTCACTGGCATCACTAGAGTTGGCATCAGCTGGAGTGGTAACTCATGGTGTCCCACCCCCATGGACCTCCCATACCATACCATTAAAAATCCTTAGTAATGTTTTTTCTATTGATATTAGTTATAAATAATAATTCCAGTTCATCACTGGATGTAATGGCAATGGTTGTGATGTGAACAACTAGTAAAATTAAAGTAATACCTTTAAATTACAATATCATATGCACAGCTGAAATGTATTTACATGGACATTGTTTCATGTGGTTAAGTGAAATTTTGATCAGATGTGATGTTTTTAAAGAAAAATTTAAAAGAATAAAGTATTGTAAAAAGAATCATTTTAAAATTTAAAATCAGTGTAGGAATGTGTAGGAGATCTCCATGGAGCCTCTTTCAGCAGAATGAGCCACACAAAGAACCAATGCACATCAGCCATCTAAAGAGAAGGGCTCTCATGTCCAGAGTCTACCTAACTGTACCAAAAGCAATGCTTTTCACTTTTAGTCTGTTTATTAAATATACACCAGAATTTTGCTCCCTGTCTGCTGTGAAAACTATTGGGATTTGACACTTGTCCAGTGTTGTCATGCAGAAAATTGTACTGGCTTGAGAAGCAATAAAATTAAGTAGTAAAATGTAGACAGCTATGGCAGAGGAGGGAAATCAGAGGCAAATGTTGCCCAAGTGGTCCACACTCCACAGAGGCACCCCTATGTCCACAATAGCTTATCTACAACAAATAAAATTACTAGAGAAGTCCCTAAAATATAATACAGATGGTAATATCACATTCTTTCTTTCCTGCCTTCTTATCTTCTAGTGCTGAGAGAGAGATATAACAAAATAACTGCATAGTTTACATTAAAGTGCATAACTAAGATAATCAGAAGCAACATAAAGCAATTTTAAAACATTAAAATTAGAAATAATTAAACAGGAGGTTTATTTGTGAGGTGTACATTTACTTTCTTTTCCAAATCACTGGTTTATCTTCCAGATGATGAGGAAAACAATGAGGGCCCTTCCTAACTTCCCTGGGGAGGGAATTCCAAAGCATGGAAGCAGTCACTGGGAATGCCTTCTCCTGCGTTCCCACTAACCATGCCTGAGAAGACAGTGGGACAAAGAGATGTGCTTCCCTTGCAGATCTTAAAGCTTGGGCAGGATCATAGGGGGAAGTACAGTCCTTCAACTTTTGTTTTGTTTTTGTACAAACCAATTTTATTTTGGATGGCCAACAAGGATGAATTTAGTACAGTGGAAACTTGGTATCTGCTGGGGTTTGGTTGCAGGATCCCCCATGGATACCAAAATTCATGGATACGCAATTTCCATTAAATACAGTGGCATAAGAAAATGGTTCCCCTTATATAAAAAGGGACAATCAAAGTTTGCTTTTTAGAATATATATATATATCTTCTACAATATATATAGAGGGGGGGCATGGGTGGTTGAATTCATGGTGAGGAATCCATAGATGCAGAGGGCCAACTGTAGCAGGATATTAGCTTAACATACATTCAGTCCTATGCATATTTACTTCAGAAGTGAGTTGGGACAATGTCCCTTGTAAGTGAGCATAGGATTGTGGCAATTAATCTGTTATTCATTTTAATTATTAGCTAATCAAGATCAGAACCTGGGATAGTTCCTTTAAAATTTAAAGACTAAAACCCATAGCAGATTCACTACAGCCCAGATTGAGCATCACCAGCTGCCACTGGATAACGCTTTGATTCAAATAGTCACTCAGTGGAAGCTGCTGATGTTTATGTCAGAGAAGTGGTAAAGCCAAAACTGGTTTTAGTATGAATTTCAAAAGAGCTATCCAAGTGCTGGAGTTATTGGTGAGGTTGGTGTTCAGTTACTATAAACAGCTCCTTTAAAATCTGGGTGAGGGGGAAAATGAGCCCAGAGACTGGAGTCCCCAACCCCAAGTATAGTAGACCATCCACATTTGCTATAGTTAAGGACACAGGACTCCCATGAAAGTGGAGAATCACAAATTTTTAAAAAAACTTTTTTAAAAATCCTATAGAACAGCTCTCTAGGAATCTCTAGGTCCTTCAGCACAACTTTGTGGTCAACATCTACTGGAAGCTGACCACAGAATCATTCTGGAGGACTTAAAAATGCCTAGAGGAATGTCTGGGTCATCCAATGTGGTCAACTTCCACCAGGGTTGTGCTGCAGGACCATAGATTCCTAGGGAAATCATACTCATCATATCCATGAATAAATCTACAAAAGTCCACGTCACAAATGTGGAGGATCAACTTTGTAGCTGCTGTTGCTGTTGTAGCCAGGGCCAAATCAAGATCTGATGAAGCCCTAAACAATATGAAATGTTATTCTAACAGCTCTATACCACCTGGAGTTTAGTTAATACAAAACAAAAAGAATTTAACATCCACTCATAACATGAAGCCCCTAAGTGTAATTTGCATGGTCTACATTGTCTACATAGACTAAATACCCACCCCCCCCGTCTTGCCGTGTCCTGTTTACATGCTGCAGGCGCAGAATCCCGAAATCAGATCCAGAATGTCTTCACAATGCCCAGATCCAATTTGGGGTTCCAGCCCCTAACTTGCAATTACAGTGGACCCTTGTTATATGCTGGGGTTTGGTTCCAAGATCCCCCATGTATAACAAAATCCATGTCCCTTATAAAAATGGAAAATCAAGGTTTGATATTTCAAATTTATACTTTTTTTGAACATTTTCATACCGTGTATGCTTGAATCCATGTATTAAAAATCCGTGTATAAGTAGGGCCGACTGTATTTAACTCATCTTTGGCTACGGGTTTTTCATTCTCTTAATGACAACAATGATGGCTGCCTTCACTCATGTGGTCCCAAGCTGCCTACCATCACCATCACTGTGTGTGCATCACTCTGAGATCAGAATGAGGTGCCCAGAATTGTTAGCAATGCTGGGCACCTGACCTCAAAGAGACATATTTGCAGCAGTGTGGGCAATGGGCAGCCTGGGACCATGCAAGAAAAGGCAGTGTCATCACTGCAAAGCAGGTAAAGGGTGAATTTCGACCCAGAGTATTCTGAGGACATCCTGGAGTTGTCTGGAAAGTGAAGACAAGCCTTTACTTAGTATTAGCAGCAGCAATAGCAGTAGGAACAGCTGTATGTGCCTCCAAGTTGCCTGTCAATTTATAGAAGCCCCATAAATTGGATAGAGTTACTCAGAGGTAATTTTGCCAATTTCTTCCTTTGAAATATACCTTACAGCACCTAGCATTCCTTAGCAATCTCCCTTCCAAGTCCTAGCCAGGCCTGACTCTGCTTAGCCTGGCATTGTTTGCAATGATGATAGAGTCTGTTCCCCAGTGCTAAATACTAGCACTCATACTCATGAACAAGGCTTGCACTTCAGGAATCACACACTAAGTTTTGTCCTGCCCTGTACATACACACATAGACCCTTGCAGTATGCAAATTATAAAACTTTATAAAACTATTAACCGCTGGCAAGATAATCAAAGCAGCAGGAGCACTAAGATGGAGAAGAAAGAAAATCAGAGCATAAAGGCAGGAATACACTTTTAGATCTGTGCAGGTTTTCTCTGCATCTACAAAAGATTATAATGTAACAAATGTGCATGTCTTTAAGGGTCTGGTGGACTCCTTATCACTTTTGCTGCCACAGACTAACATGGCTCATTTATGTATCTCATGGGTTCCCATTCATACAGAACATGAATAAGTCCATGTTGTGGGCCATGCAGTAAACTTGCATCAGCTGCAATGTCAGCTGATGGTGGAAAGCATGCAGTAGAGCAGCATGGCCCCACACAACAACATCCCGTTTTCAAAACAGGTTGTGTTCTGGCATTCATCCTACAAAAGTGCAAAAGTAGCCACTCATATAAAAAACTAATAAAATATTGTTTAAATACAGCAGAAATGGAACTCCAAATTAGAATGGGTAGGGTACAGTTCTCTCATTCCAGTTTTTGCAAGAAAAGAATGCTGGTTTGAAAGCAGACACCACCACTCATCCACCTGCATCTCCACACACAAGCACAAGTATACACACATGTGTATGCACATGCACTAGTACACACACACACACACATTGTATGTGTGAGAAAGAGCAAAAACCTACATACATTTTCAGATAGGGAGAAATTTTGGCACTGGGTTGTTCAAATCCTCAGTACTAAATGTTAACTCTGAGGAGGCAGGGGGACATGCCAGGGGCTACTGGCAGCTTAAATTGGCATATAATTTGACAATTTCAGGAGATAATATTTCCTATGACTGCGCCATCATGTGGTGATAACTAGGATTTTCCATGTGAAAAAGCTCAAGAACTGGCAAATCCCACCCATCCAACGTGCATTCCTTCTTTCTATGTAAGTCCCAATACTGCATGTTTTATCACTGTGGATTATTCCCACAGAAAGCAAACATTACAGATTGGAGCTGGGGCCAGAATTCCATCTTCCATTTTTAACAAATTTTCTCTGGAAAGAAATACACACATAAATGAAACAGTGAGAAAACACAAAAGGGCTGCCAACTGAAGACAACAACTTCCACAAAGGAAGCAGTTGGGACTGCAAAGGAAGAAGCTTCATCTAGAAGCACCATATTAACGATGCTGGTGAACCATTTTGCTACCAAAAGGTGCAATCATTTGCTTCCCAAAAGGAGTCAAATGGGGTAGTTCTAACAAAGTCAGAGCTTGGCATGCCGGTGGTAGCACTGCTGCATTAATAATAATAATAATAATAATAATAATAATAATAATAATAATAATACTTTTATTTGTATACCACTTTTCCTCCAGATCAAAGTGGTTCACACTGTGCAAGCTATGTGACACATGTCACAGTACAAGGCAATACAATACATCAACAAATTACTTCAGCAATTTCATACAATTCAATAAAAAAACCATATACAAAGCAGTTAAAACTAACAATTATGCCTGGACCTCCTGATCTTAATTAGGGTATACTGTCTCTAAAGAGAGATCGGGGGGGGGGGGGTTCCTTTTTGAAAAGGGAAGGTTTTCAATGCCTTCTTGAAGGTTTCCAATGTGGAGCAGAGTCGGATCTTTTCCGGAAGTGCATTCCAGTGAGCAGGGGCTGTCGCCGTATAGGCTCTCTGATAAGTTGCTGCTAAGTTTACCCTGGGGTATTCAAGTAGATATTTCCCCGTTGTTCTGAGGGTGCGGGGCGGATTATGTAGGGAGAGGCGCTCCCTCAAGTAACTCGTGCCCAAGCCATGTAGGGCTTTATAGGTAATGACCAACACTTTGTATTGCACCCAGAAGCTAACAGGCAGCCAGTGAAGAGATTTTAATATAGGTGTTATATGGTCCGATCTTAAAGTACCCGTGACCAATCTCTCTGCAGCATTCTGAACTAGCTGAAGCTTCCGAACCTGGTACAAAGGTAGCCCCATGTAGAGTGCATTGCAGAAATCCAAGCGAGAGGTTACCAGTGCATGTACTACAGTTTCAAGGTCCTTTCGGTCCAGACAGGGATGCAGTTGGCGTATCAGCTGAAGCTGGTACCAAGCACTCCTGGCCATCACATCTACTTGAGATGATAACTGTAGAGATGAGTCCAGGAGTACTCCCAAACTGTGAACTTTATCCTTTAGGGGAAGCATAACCCCGTCAAGGATAGGGTGGCAAATTTCCCTGTCTGGACTTAGGGTACCTATCATGAGTACTTCTGTTTTCTGTGGATTCAGCTTGAGTTTGTTTTCCCTCATCCAGCCCATTACTGACTCCAAGCAGGCATCCAGAGGGAAGGTGCCATCCTTAGTCACTGTGTCAGTCGGAGACATGGAGAGATAGATCTGGGTGTCATCAGCGTACTGATAACACTGTGCTCAATACTTCCAGATGATCTCTCCCAGTGGCTTCATGTAAATATTGAATAGCGTGGGGGATAGAATGGCGCCCTGAGGAACGCCAGTTGTCAGCTCTCTTTTACGAGAGCAACTATCCCCCAGACTCACCAACTGGAACCTTCCCGAGAGGTAGGATCGGAACCACTTGAGTGCAGTGCCCCCGATGCCCAACTCTCCCAGGCGTTCCAGAAGGATACCATGGTTGATGGTATCGAAGGCCGCTGAGATGTCCAAGAGCACTAACAGGGTCATGTTTCCCCTGTCAATGCCCAGATGGAGATCATCGACTAAGGCGACCATGGCAGTCTCGACTCTGTGTCCCGCTCTGAAGCCAGTTTGAAATGTTAAATTGTTAAGGACATCTCATTTGTTGATCTTAAACTGTTAAGAAAATGAATTTATTAGTGAATTCATTGATTAATTTGTTAAACAGTAACATTTTAAACTATCACCTAGAGTTTTTCACAATGACAAAAATGAGTCAGTATAACAAGAAATGCTGAACATTGTTTGGTCTGATAACAATTTAAATAACAGATTTTAAATTTAAATTTTATAATGAACTAGGGTGTTGCATTAATTTTAATGAATTATTTCCAAGCTAGCGAGGGGGCAGTTGTGATTTCTTTTCTAAAAATTGTGGCAATCAAACTCTTTTGAAAGTCTTTAGCATGGCAAACACTCTGAACTTTTATCTGACATTTGTTTCTGCCCTTATACTCTAAATTTCTTCCGACACTTTTTAATGAGAAGGCTTTCATCTGTTGCAGTTTTTGTGCAGTATAAATGTCAGTATGTCCTTGCAGTCACCCAGGTAAAGACTGACTTCTTTCCCAGACCAAAGTCTGCACTGCAGAAATAATGCAGTTTGACACCACTTTAACTGCCATGGCTCAATGTGATGGAATTCTGGGACTTGTCGTTTTGTGAGCTATTTAGCTTTCTTTGCCAGAGAACTCTGGTGCCACAGCAAACTTCAAAGCCCAGGACTCCATCTCATTGAGCCATGACAGTTAAAGTGGTGTGAAACTGCATTATTCTGCAGTGCAGATTAAACCCAAGTCAGATAGTGGTTATATTTCTATATACTGTATCTGGAAGCCAGAGGTACTCAGAAGGAGGAGGCATCTGACAGTGTCTTACTGCCTAAGATCTGCTAAGAAGATTTGGATTTTCTTTGGCTAACCATTAGTGGTATTTTGGGTGGGAGGCTTGGACTGATGTTTCTGCAACAGGAACATTGACTCTATACTTTTCTTCTGAGCTTTTGCAAGATTTTCTTCATCCCATAACCTGTAACACAGGGGAATAGCCAGGCTTTCAGCTGCTGCTCCAGATAAGTGGCTCAGTCTTCCTGATGGTAGAAGGCCTGATCTTGCTCAGTAATTGTTAATGGATTCCATGTCGCTCATACTAAAATCTCTTTCATACTATATAATCATTCCACTTGAACTGCCACTGCCACATCCTATCCAATCCTGAGATTTGTCGTTTGATGAGACACTAGAGCAGTCTGGCTGGAAACTCTAAATGTGTCTGTGTCTGTGTGCCTTCAAATCATCTGTCAACTTGTGGTGACCTCATGAATTTCATAGGGGTTTTTTTTAGGCAAGGAATACTCAGAGGTGGTTTTGCTCCTCCCTAAATTCCAAGCCCCAGGGTTCCACAGGATATTGCCATGGCACTTAAAGTGAAGTCATTAGCCACAGCAAATGGAGAATCAGTCCTAAAGCAAAATCTTACATTTTCCATTATAAAGGGATTGCACAGTTGCCAGGTAGCAAAGAGAGTGTACAGTAGGAGTAGAAATCATGTGCTCTTCCATAAGCATGTTCTGGTTTCTAAAATGCCTGATCAGTTGTAATAGGCAAAGAGAAAGATATGACTCCTATTAATGATAGATATACTTGAGATCATAGAATAGAAACATAGAGTTGGAAGAGACAACAAGGCTATCCAGTCCAACCCCCTGCCACGCAGGAAGACACCATCAAAGCACCACCAACAGATGGCCATCCACCTCTGTCTAAAAACCTCTAAAGTGTGTACGAGTGTCAAACACCTCTGACCATCAGGAAGTTCCTCTTGAAATTTAGGTGGAATCTCTTTTCCTGTAGCTTGTATCCATTGTTCCGGATCCGATTCTCTGGAACTGCAGAGAACAAGCCTGCTCCGTCCTCAAAATGACACCCCTGCAAATATTTAAACAGGGCAATCGCATCGCCTCTTAACTTTCGCTTCTCCAGGGTAAACATACCCAGTTCCCCAAGCCATTCATCACAAGGCAAAGTTTCCAGACCTTTCACTATTTTGGGAACCCTCTTCTGGACATGCTCCAGCTTGTCAATGTCATTTTTGAATTATGGTGCCCAGAATTGGACTTAGTATTCCAGATGAGGCCTGGCCAAGGCAGAATAGAGTGGTACCAATAATTCCCTCGATCTAGACACTATATTTCTATTGATGCAGCCTAGAATCACATTGGCTTTTTAGCTGCTGCATCACATTATTGACTCATGTTCAGCTTGCTGTCTACTAGATCCCTTTCACATATACTGTTGTTAAGCCAAGCGTCCTTCATCCTGTATCTATGCATTTCATTTTTTTCTGTCTAAGTACAGTACCTTACATTTCTCTCTGCTGAAATTTCTTTTGTTAGTTGTGGCCCAGCTTTCTAATCTATTAAGATCATTTTCAGTTTTGATCCTGTCCTCTGGAGTGTTAGCTACTCCTCCTAATTTGGTCCTATCTGCAAATTCCATAAGCATGCCCCCATATTTCCTTATCCCAATCATCTGGAACCATAAACTGATTCATAAAGAAAACACTCAGGATGGAGGTGTCTATGTTAAATGTATAATTATTTGTTTTGCAGGACTCTAATTTGATAAAATGCAGGCTTGTGGTTAATATTGTCACAATTCTTTTTTCTTCTGTATGGTTTTTAAAACCTTTGCCTGATTAAAAAAAATGCAGTGGAGCTTTGAACACTTGCAGCATATATTTTGTCCATTTTGGTAGGCCTAATAAAGGATGTTTTGTGGATATTGGATGTTACAGTACATAAAACAAAGATTATTGCAACCTCAGAAATTGAATTTACCCTTTTATTTTCCTTGTTGCTATGTGCCTTCAAGTCATTTATGACTTAGGGTGAACCTAAGGTGAATTTATCATGGGATTTTCTTGGCTAGATTTATTCAGAGGGGGGTTGTCTTTGCCCTTTTCTGAAGCTGAGAGGGTGTGACTTGCCTGTGGCCTTCCATGTGGCTTCCATGGTCAGGCAGGGATTTGAGGCTGATACAGTTGCCATAAGTCAGAAATATATCAGACTATAAAGCACACAATAATGAAAATGACAACAACTCCAGAGGCATAGTCCAATGTTCAAACCACTACACCATGCTGTCTCCCTCCCCCCCCCCCCCCCCCCCCCCCCCGCCATGCCCAAAAATATTATTTTTCTGCTGCTGTCGCTATGACTTGGAGTCTCTCTCCCTTATTTCTCAAAATCTCTTAGCAGCAAGAGAGAGCAACTCTGGACATGTTTGATAAGTTCCTTGTATCTTGACATTGCAGATCTTAGGGGTAAAAGCCACATTACCAAAAAGTGGTTCAAAGAGGTATCAGCTCATATCCATCCCTCTGTAGAGCAGAGCAGGAGCAACATGTATCCCTGAAGATGTTGTCAGACTGCACATCCCATTAGCCCTAGCCAACATGGTCAATGGTGAGGCATTATGGGAGCTGCAGTTCAACAATATCTGTAGGGCCATGTGTTCTCTGATCCTTCTGCACAGTTACATGCACACATAGCTTAATAAATTACAGCTCTATAGAGGAGTAAATTGATATAAAATCCAAGCACTTCAGCTCAACTGGATTGTGGATCAGCATAAGGAGTCCTTAAATCACTACAGACCAGTAAAGCGCATCACTCCTGCAGCGATGCAGCCTCTGGAGTGGAATTTGACACCTGCTTAACAGTAGTTGTGCACAATTTAGGAGGGGAAGTGAAGACAGATCCTTTGTCAACTGCAGCTGTGGGCGAGGGGAGCCGAGGAGATGGTGATTTCAGAGCAACAAAAGTATCATAACCAGTTTTGCTGGGAAAGCATTTCAGAGGGCTGCAGGGGGAACCTTGGTTTTATTTCCTCTCCTCAGAGCCTGCGTTCTTCTCATACAATTCCTCCTACACTCCATGTTCCTGTTCTCTTCCAGTCCTCACCCTCCTTGACACCCATACATTGTGATGGGGAATACAATGGCTTGGACTATCCTCACTTTAATGATCAGTTATTTCTTTGCACTTTAGGATCTTGCCTAGTTCTTTCATAGCTGCCTTTCCTAGTCTGCTATGGGAACTCTTTGACTATTTCAATTTTCTCATAGAATCATAGGGTTGGAAGAGACCACTAGGGCCATCCAGTCCAACCCCCTGCCATGCAGGAACTCTCAATCAAAGCATCCCCGACAGATGGCCATCCAGCCTCTGCTTAAAGACCTCTAAGGAAGGAGACTTCACCACTCTCTGAGGGATTTTGTTCCACTGTCGAACAGCCCTTACTGTCAGGATGTTCCTCCTAATGTTGAATCCTTGTAGCTCTTCCATAGTAATTATTTTTGTTTTCTTAATATTCATCATTAAGCCTACCTTGGCACTTTCCTCCTTAACCTTCTTCAGTAATTGTTCCTAGTCCTTGTTGGTTTCTGCTAGTAGTATTGTGTCATGCACATATCTTAGGTTGTTAATATTCTTTCCCCTGATCTTCACTTCTCCTACCTCTGACTACAGGTTGATAAACAAGGTGATAGTATGCAACCTTGCCTAACTGCTTTGCTGATTGGGAACCATTCTGTTTCTTTGTATTCTGTTCTAGGTGCTCCAAGTGCAGAATGTAAATTTAACAGACAAGTGAGCACTGAACTAAACAATATCCTGATCTGTCAAAATATATCATTGAATACTAAAGTTAGGATTGTCCATACCATTGTATTTCCAGTTTCTACATATGTTTGTGAAAGCTTGATGGGAAGAAAATCAACTCATTTGTTAATAAGCTGCTGCAGATACTATGGACTGCTAAAGAGACAAATAATTGGGCTCCAGAGCAAATCAACCCTGAAATTCTTCCTAGGAGCCAAGATGACTAAACTGAGACTATTGTACTTATCATGAGAAGATATGACTTACTAGAAGAGACAATGATGCCTGATAAGGTAGAAGGCAGTAAAAAAGAGGAAGACTGCATTTCAGATGGATAGAATCAATGAAGGAAGGCAAAGCTACCCTGAGCCTGCAAGACCTGAGTAGGGCTGTTGATGATAGGGTGGCTTGGAGGACTCTCATTCATGGGGTTGCCATAAGTCAAAGTTGATTAGACGGCAGTTAACAACAAAGCTCTGAACATTAGTGATTTCCCTGCAGTGGCATCATAAACTTGTGGCCAAGTTAACTGGGAACTTCTCACCTCACTTCCTTGATCTGTAGTGACATGTTGACTGGCAGTGCTTCTCTTTCAGACAAATGTTTTTCCCAAACCCTACAACCAGATCCTTTTAGCCCCACATGCCTGGGATTGAACCTGGTGTTAGAAACAAAAACACATCAACACATGTGACAAGTAACCATTAGAGATATTAGGCAGACAGAGAGCCAGGTGGGTTTGGGCATCTGTTATTCATTTGATTTTGTAGGTTGCTACCTCCAGTGTATTTCCTTCTTCTTCAAGAGGTCAGCACTCAGACCATTGTTTTCAGGGTACTTACATGTGGGACTTTGTCTACCAGCATTCTCTCCATGCATGGAAGCCATCATTAGGGGCCTCTGTAAACAAATTTAGAGTCCCCCCCCCTTTTATCCTTTTCTACACATGAATGGATTTCCTGAAATATTAAATGTCCATTTTCTTTCTTTCTTACTTTTACCTTGCCAGGGTCTCCAGAGTTGTTACCCCTTGTTTTATAGTCATAAATTCACAGCACCAGCTCACCATATTCTGCTGCATAAATTTCAGATCTTCTTGCACCTGGGATACCCTGCATAGAACCCATGTGTCCAAAACCGAGTTATTATTTCCCCCCACCCCACAACTTTGCTGGAAAATCAGGCTTTCTTTTTAAATTGTTATATCAGCAATACCATAACCTACATATTAAAAAGAGGGATTGAACTATGCTGGGGCGGGGGGTGATAATAAAACATTATACTGGATATATCTACACAAAATGCCCTCAGGGGGTAACTATTGATTCCTCACCTAGTTGTTGAAGGTCAAGCAAAATGTGACTCTGACATTAAATTAATAGGCTGCACTCCAGGTATCAAAAGTTTGGAAAACAAAGCATTAAATCAGGGGTGGGGAACCTTTTGCCCTTCACATGCTTTTGACTACAATGCACAGATAGTCTCTTACAACTAGGATCCAAACATTTACAGGAAAAAAAAGCAAAATCAGGTGACTGGAAACACTAGTTGCCATTCACAAGATAAGAGACACTTTGTTTTGAAATCTCTGCAGACAGATTTTCAAATTGCTCTCCCCTGAAGTGAGCCGTGCAACATTTCTCAGCTAAGACGTGTGGGGGCTACTTTTAAAAAATGAAATCATTTTTGTAGTTCCTGAGACTTAGGCTGTTGCCACACTGTAGAGTTAATGCAGTTTGACACCGCTTTAACTGTCATGGCTTTATCCTATGGAAACCAGGGATTTGTAGTTTGTTGTGGTACCAGAACTTTCTGATAGAGAAGTTTAAATATCTCACAAAACAACAAATCCCAGAATTACATTGCCTTGACTCAGGTCAATTAAATTGCTGCAAACCAGCATTAATTCTGCAGTGTAGATGCAGCCTTTGTCTCAAATTTACATCACAAAAACAGCAGGAGGGATAATAGTTCCATGTCTTTGCTTGAAAGGAAAGGAAAGCACCTGTTCACCTCCTCACTGCCCTGAGAATGAGTACCTACAAATAACAAAATGAAGACTCTAATGTATGTATACAGCCAGCCACTGCTGATCATTTTTTCCTCCAGTGTTGCCCCTTCAGACTGCTCATTTCCTCTACTTGTCTCTAGTTATTTACCCTTGTTTACTCTGTATGGAGTCTCCTTGCCAAAAGGACCACCTCATGTCATTCTCCTTGTAAACACAAGGGTATCCCATGGGCAATGGTGAAAGACAGAAAATGGTTGTCGGCATTGGGCTATGACACTCAGCATCCTTGGCAGGGCAATAGTAGAGGATCATTGCTGATACCTGCCCTGGGTATCATCTTTAAAATGTTTTTCCCAATCTGGAGCTCCAAGAACCACCAAGCGGAGGGTGGGCAGGTGGAAAACATAGCAGAGCCCTGCATTTGTAATAGCTGTGTGCACAGCTTCCCTTTGACAGAACCTTTACACAACTGTGCAAAGGTGCAGGAGCACTATTCTCTTCTACTGCTGATTACTCAAAGCCAGGTGGCTATGAGTAAATGTACACTGTAGAAATAATGCACTTTGACACCACTTTAATTGCCATTACTCCTTCCTACAGAATCCTGGGATGTGTAGTTTTGTGAGGTGCTAGCACTCTTTGGTAGAGAAGGCTACAGTAAAACTGCAAATCCCCAGATTCCATACAATGGAGCTATGGCACTTAAAAGGGCATCAAACAGCATTATTTCTACAGTGCAGATGTACTCTGGATCTCTTACATTTTAAATTATTCACAGTGCCCCAAAATAAGGCTGATGTGAGGCTCTGTGGGAAATCAGAACAACAACTAGATCCAGTGCCAAATCTTTGCTCAAAGCACAGCCAGGCAAGCTCTGCCATCAACAGAAAAGAATGAGCCACTGATGCTGGGAGTTAGTCTTGCTCAGGTTCTGGAAAGAGGCAGGCAGAGGTGAGGTTTTTACAGAGTATAGAAGCATAACTGGAAAGGCTAAAAAGTAATAGTGTTACTTTTTTAAAAAAACAAAAAAACCTCATATGCTCATTTTTTCTCTTCTTTCGTTAATGTCATCCACTTCCACATTATTTTAACTATTAAAAAAAGTGTCCACATGCAAACTTGTAGCAATGTCTGTGTACCTTGCTCCTAATATATGCATTTTTGTACATAATTTTGTCTAATTTTTTGCACCTTTCCTTTTCTGCAATGCTCTGCTGGTATAGTTCACATATATACTGCTCCATACATATTTCTTGTTCTTGTTGTTTGGAGGATTGACTCACAAAATTTTGAGAAGTACAGATATGCAGCACTGTGGCTCACATACTGATGGGTAGAGCATAAATTTGATGAGTTCTTTCTAAAATACAAACTGAGTGAAATCATCCTGCCTCCTTCCACTTGCGAGGGTCCAGAAGCAAAGGATGTTCTCTCCCTTCCTCCCTAGAGAAACCGGTATTTTCTCTTCAACAACACATCAATCTCACATGACAGACCCACATTCCCTGCCCTGATCCCCAATGCCACTGCAAGTAATAATGTGTCCAGGAGATGAACAGCAGCTGGGAGTTGCCAAGAGAACAGGCTGTTGCATATCCCCCATCTCTCTTTCCCTACATATATGGCTTTAGGGTTTCTAGGTTTTTGTTTTTTGGTGGTTTTTTAAAAAGGGAAAATCTGAGAGATATGGAGCCGCTCTGTCTAGTCCAGTCTGTATTCTTGCAAAATGGTTAAGAGACCACCCTTCACTAAAACATTACTTATGTGCTGCCAAAAACCAGGGCAGAACACATGGCTATATGGAACGTGAGATATGTGTCTCACAGAATCTTGGTATTTAAGAATAGCAAGTATCTAGTCCTCATGAGGTTTAAAAGAAACACATAGACTTCGTGCCTGTCCAAACCAGGTTTCAGTAGAAAATACAGTGAGTTCCCCATGTCCACTGGGGTTTGGTTCGAAGACACACACCCCTGCCATAGGTACCCAAATCTGTGGATGTTCAAGTCCCATTAACTATAATCAGTACGTAGAGAGATCTTGTAGCACCTTTGAGACTAACTAAAAGAAAGAAGTTGGTAGCATGAGTTTTTGTAGACTTAAGTCTACTTCCTCAGATGCATTTGGTTGAGGAAAGTCTATGAAAGTCTATGAAAGTTCATGTTGCCAACCTCTTTCTTCCAGTTAGTCTCAAAGGTGCTACAAGATCTCTCTACATACTGATTCAATACTAACATGGCTGTATCTTTGCATTAAATATAATGTCATAGTAAAATGGTGTCCCTTATATAAAATGGCAAAATTGTTTGCTTTTTGGAATGTGTGTGTGCATATTTTCAAGCCATGGATGGTTGAATCCATGGATAAAGAATCATTGTATAGAGAGACTGCCTGTAATGAAAATTCCTGGCTCTAGAACAATAAAGCTTTTCAAAGATCAAAAAAGTCAACACGGCTTGGCAATGTCTTTTAATTTTTTAAAAAAAAATTATAGAGAGAAGCGGGAGAAAGACATGGAGAAACTCCATTTACCAATCTCCCATACCCCAAGTCACACATAAGGGAGAAGGAACAACCAAGCCAGTACCTGAGAGAATAATGATGGTTGGCTCCAGACTGTACATTGTTTGAGATTGACACATTCAGTGTAGGTGGCCGAGGAGCAGAATTTGGAGGGGGGGGGTAGATTTGCTGGCCCAAGATTATACACCTACACACAACTAGGAGTCAGGATTGTTCCACACCTAAATCTTTGAAGACTGAACCATTTGTTGGGGCCGCTTCCAAGTCCCCTCCACTTATTGCTCCAGCCATTCTACTTGGATTATCGCTTTGCCAGCCCATTAACATATAAGCTTGCAAAAACAGCCTCCCTGGCCCCACCACAGCCTTGATTCAAGCCATTCTCCCTTTCTTTCTCCCCACCTCCTGAACAAATGGCATGTCCACCTTACAGCTGAGAATACCATAGCTCACTCCTCCTCCCTCCATCTCACAGCCTGCGTGCTTCTGTGCTTTGCGTGCTTGTTTAGTTATGGGAACCCATGTAAGGCAACCTCCCTCCCCAAAGGCTGGTTCCTTCCTGTGTTTTACTGCTTTTGCTCACAATGGCAAGGCAAGAAACCCATAAAGCAGGCCGAGAACATCATAAAACACCACCTCTCGGCTGGAGGGGAAGCAGGCTCTCACAGGCAGGTGTCAGACTCATTCATAAGGAACCCAGCATGGCCCCAAGTCCAGCAAGAGTGTTTACAGAAGACAATTGGTCTCTCTAACTCCCAAAGAAACCGGGCCAAACAGGGTTCACTATGATATTTCTATCCATTCTTCTCTCTCTCTCTCTCTCTCTTTGCATCAGATGAAGAGATAAATTTATGTAGACTCTGGGGGTGATAAAAGAGACCAGGATGATTCTTGGATTGGTTCTGATGGCTGGATGCAGCTAAATAGAGGCAACATTGATGGCTGGCGGCTGCTAGTTACCAAACACATTTTGTCTACTTGGATGGGAGAGCAACAGTAGCGTGACAGTGTCCAGGCAGCCATGAAAGAGACAGATGTCACATGGCCTGCATGTTACATTTCTAAGATCACAAGGAAACTAACACTACAAAAGGATACCTCCTTAATATTACCCACTTCTCCAGGAGATGGGGAAATATAAACCTATGCGCCCGAAAAGACAGGACAAAATAAAGCTGCTTTGGGTCACTTTGGAGGTATGCTGTTTAAATGCTGCATGTGTCCTAAGAGGCTGGAAGCCACGCCAAAGCTGTGGAGGACTGGAGCACAGCTTTGGCACAGCTCCTGGCCTCTTAAGATGTGTCTATCATTGAAACAGCATACCTCCAAAGTGACCTGAAGCAGCTTTATTTTGGCCTGTCTGTTTGGGCTCTAAGTTACCCTATTTCCTGGAGAAGCGGGTAATATTAAGGAGGTATCCTTTTGTAGTGTCAGTTTCCTTGTGATCTTAGTAATATAAAACTGTATTACTTTTCTTTCAAACATTCCTGCAGGTTTAGGGCAGTTAGCTTCCTGTGAAGAAGAGGGCAACAGAGGTTTATTAATGATGGTAAGGTGTTATATAGTAAACAAAGTTGAGCAGGTGTTACAAAGAGCTCTGGCCAAACTTTCCCAGCAGATATTGCCCAGATGTGTTGGACTGTGATTCCCATCATCCCATGAAGTACACAACCCTGTCAGCATGGCACTTTCAGAATCCAAGGGTTTCTCAAAAAACAGCTGCTTATACATCTTAATCCTTCTTGCTCTTCTCAATCCAGACCAAGGTCTTATTAGTTTACTGACTTCCAAGTAACAATACTTTTCAGATTGCTGCTTTATAGGCAACCCCATCTATATTGTTAATTCGAATCTTTGGATCTAATGTTTTGTTTGTTCTTGCTGTTCAACCTACCACAAACTGGGCCCTTTACATAACTCCCATCATCCCTGACCACTGGCCATGATGGCTAGAATCAAAATATTGGGAAGGGCCCAGGTTTAAGAAAGGTGCTGTTGATAAAGAATTAATACTGCATTTTAATGATTTGCATTGTATTATATTTTGCTCCCTTTTTAAAAAAAACTGGTTATTGACCAAAAATAAATATATGTATGTAGTTGATAAAGAATATTTGCCAATTTGAAAGGGGAGCGGGTAATACCAAGCTAGTTTGTTGTCCTTCTTCCTTTTCCAATAGTCTCTGGATACAGTGGCATTACTAGGGAGATGTGGTGGGTTCAGACCACACCAGATGACACCCAGAGGCACACCCAGTGAGGCTGCTGGGCAAGCAAGAAAGAGCATCACATCTCTTGCTTGCTTTGCGCATTCAGAGGCTGCAGCCTGCCCCCTTCAAAACAGCAGGCAATGCTTTGGGGGCAGCACCTTGCATTTGGGAACCAGCATGGCTGCTCCCCCAAGCAGCCCTATGGAGGCCACAGCACAGCCCTCACCCAGTAGAGGGCACTGCACAGGTGGTAGTACTTTTAATTTGGGGTTTGTTGCAGCTGCTCCCCCTAGCAGCTGCGTTGTATTGAAAAGAGCAGTCATGATGCCACAGCACTGGGAGATGCCTTTAGTTTGGGGCCCACACAGCTGCTCCCCTCAGAAACCACATCGGACCCCGAATAACCATCCAGAGGCTGCAGCTGCAGCACACACAGACACGATCCAAGCAACAGTCTTGCTGAGTGATGGAAGACTAGCTGGGGGGCAGGCAAGCAAGGCATCAGGAGGAAGGGAGGGTAGTGGGCAGTCCCCCACACATACTGGGTGACACCAATCACAAGTATGACACTGTCTGGCTATATCTATGTCGTGGACAAAAAGAAGAAAGGAAGCTGATCTTATACCAGTTCCACCTGATGGTCTGTACCTATTGGCAGTGGCTGTCCAGAGTTTTGGGAGAGAGTCTTTCCCATATTTTCTAATCTGAACCTTTTCAGTAGAGATGCCAGCGATCAAACTGAAATTTTCTGCATGAGAAGTAGGTGCTCACCATTGTGTTACAGCCCTGCCTAAGTGGCTTAAGATTCTTTCTCTGGGAATCATGTGGTCTTCATGATTTTTTAAAAAAAGAAACCTGTGATAGTCAGACTAGCATAAAAGTGATATACAAATATAGGAGCTTATCCCATTAACAAAAAAGCCAGCTTACCTCTTCCAGCTTGAATTCAGGATCCGGGTTGCCCCCAGATATTATCATACCTAAAGGGATTTTATATGTTTTGTATTTTTAACTTTGTTAGCCGCCCTGATTGTTCTCAGAGGGGCGGGATACAAATAATAATAATAATAATAATTATTATTATTATTATTATTATTATTATTATTATTAAATCACCGCCTATCTAGCTGAGATGCCACTGCCCAGATGCATCCCGGGTTGAAGCCTTGCTCTGCCACCCCTTTTTTGAGGTCAGAGAGCTTCCAACTTCAAAAATTGTCCAGCTGAGCAAGGCTTTGACCAGGGATGCATCTGAGCAGCCACATCCTGGCTAGATAGGCCATGATTTAGATATGATAACATCCAGGGGCATCCTGGATCCTAACTTCAAGCTGCAAGAGGTAAACCCGCTTATTTGTTAATGGGATAAGCTCCATACAGTCGGCCCTCCATATTCATGCATTCTGCATCCATGGATTCAACCACCCATAGCTTGAAAATATTCCAACCTTTATTTTGTCATAGGGTCACCATGGGTCTAGATCGATGTTAAGGCAATTAACAACAACAAAAATAAGGGACACCATTTTACTGCCCCATTGTATATAATGAGACTTGAGCATCCATGGATTTGGGTAGCCACGGGAGTCCTGGAACCATAAAGCAGGCCGAGAACATAGCAAGGGCCCACTGAAGGTATTTTTACATACACATCTGAATCTGGGATTCAGATCTGGGAATCTGCCTTTTAATAAGTAAAAGACGAGCCAATTGTAACCATAATCATTTTCTAAAAGACTACTGTTAGTACAGCATGGCTCTATTGCTGTAATGTAGAGGTGGGAATTGTGTGGCCTATTAGATGTTGCTGAGCTGCAACTTCCAGCACAACCAATGAGGAAGAATGCTTGGAGCTGACCTTTTTATAGGGGCCTAGCCATACTATGCAGTTATAGTGATATGACTCCACTTTAATTAGCATGGTTCCAGCCTATGGAATCCTGGGGCTTGTAGTTTGATCAGCGGCACCAGAGGAAAATTCTCTGGCAGAGGATTCTCAAGGCATCTCAACAAAATGCTGATCCCAGGATTCCATGGGATAAAACTATGACAGTTAAAGTAGAATCATAGTGTGATTATTCCAGCCCTGTGATTAATTTTTTTCAGTACTGTAGTTGTTTTAAATGTATTTTTGGTTGTTGAATTAAAAAAACACAATGAAAATGCTGTACTACACACAGTTCCTTCACATATTTGATACTTTTTAACAAATCAGTTGTTACTCTGATTAAGTAAGTATGGATGCTGATGTTCCAGTGTGATTTCCTTTAGTGGTTTTGAACTGATTTTGTTTGTTTGTTTTATATCAGAAAATTAAAGTGTTTTGAAAGTCTGTTAGAAGATTTTGGCCACTTTTTTAGTCTTTGTGGGATCATGTCATTCAGTCACATATTACAACACAGAAATATCAAAGCCTGTTGTGGAAACAGTGGTACATGATGGTGAAAATCTGTGATAATTTTTGGATTTAGAACGCTATAAAACCAGCATACATTTTAAAAACATTTTATGACCCTCAGTTTAGCAGTTCTGTGAATTGTTCAGGATGCAAGGGCTCTAACCTTAAAGTATCATTTAGGAAGAGGGACGAACTCAAAAGAGTCTGCACTGAAAGTAGCTTACAATGCAATGACATCCATGCTTTCTTGAGCTAGCACCAACGAGGTTTACCTCCAAGTAGGACTGTGTAGGACTGCAGCTTCAGGATGTACATATTTGTATGCATTTATTCATAATATACCAAAAGTGGTAGATGGTTTTAAAGAAACTAGGTGCCATCAAGACAAGCAGCAAAATAAATAAATAAATAAATAAATAAATGGGTGCACAACAGTATTGTGTGTAAGGGAGAAGCTTGACGGCCATACAAAAAGATGTGACATGTGATGGCTTGTTGAATCTAAGGCAGGTGGTTGTCTGATTATAGGTCCCATCATCCATATCCACCATAGTCAGTGGTCAAGAATGATTGGGATTGTGGCCCAGCAACACCTAGAAGTTTACATGTTCCTTTCTCTAGTCTAAGAGAATATATTCAGAGACAGGGAACAGCCAGACCATCTTTCACCAATGATGCTTCTTACAGAGGTGGATTTAACTGTTAATGTAAAATCTGTACAGGGAAAACCTGATCATGAATCTTATGTGTTTCTCTGATCCCATACATGAAAATCTGAAAGCATGTGCATGTTAAAGGTACTGGATATATCATGAGAAGTGGAATTAGGGTTTAATTCAAAAGATGGAAGGAAATATGCAAAGAAGAAAGGAACTATAAAATGCCATTTGAAACAAGTCGATAAAGTATATATATATATAATTACTTGATTGACTTATTTCAAATGGCATTTTAAATTTTAATATGTGAACTTTCATTTTTCATTATTGTGTGACTCACCCAAGTCACATTTGGGGAAGATAAAAGAACAGCCAGCATGGTATAGTGGTTTGAACGTTGGACTACGACTGGAGATCAGGGTTCAACTCTGGTTCAGCCATGGAAACACACTGGGTGACCTCTCTCAGCCCCAAAGGATGGCAATGGCAACTCCCTTCCAAAGAATCTTGCCAAGAAAACCCTATGATAGGTTGCCTTAGGGGCACTATCATTTAGAAATGACTTGAAGGTATACAACTACAAGAATCTAAGAAATGAAATTAATTGGACAGGGCATTTCAAAGAAGAGCCCTACCTGTTCCACTGTAATGAACATTTGAGGGTAATTTTACATCTGAGGGTAGGATACATCCGAAGAAAATAGAATATTACAGACCAGAGCTTGCAAAGGTTACTTTTTTAGACTACAACTTCCCAAAAAGCCCAGCCAGCAAGGCCATACTGGCTGGAGGATTTGGGGAGTTCTGTGCCCTTCCTCGATGGCAGTGAAGCCTTCTCTTGGTGTCGCTACTCCAAAAAGGAAGTTCAACTGCCAGCAAGTGTAAAAGTGGAGCAGAGCAAGTCCTGATTAGTAGTGTCAGCAACTGACGAAAGGGGTAAATATGCCCCTAGAACAGAGAACTGCCTTTGGAGAGAATATGATTTTCCTTCCCACTAAAGCCAATGAGCAAGGAAAAAACAACAAAGCAAAACAAAAATCTGTCACCAAAAAGAAGAGGGCAATTCTCTGTCTCTCGCTCACTCGCTCGCTCTCAGACATGCACACACACATCCAGGCCAGCAAGATTCACAGGATTTAGAAAGTGTGAGGTCTTTCTCCGTGGATTTTCCTTCCCCTAATCCCATAAGACTACTCTATGGATGAGTTACAGCATAAGGCTTCACAAAAAACAGACACAACCAAGTGCTGTGTCTTCTTAATGTCTGAATGGTCTAATCAAAAGCAAGCCTCTCACCAGTTTTCTGCCTCTGTTTCAGTGAGATTAAAGAGATCACCCACATTTGGATCATCTGCTTTCTGCTTTTTTCTTCAGGACTCCATTATCACAGAATATTTTAAACACTCAAGCTCTATGCTTTTGCTTCTGTTTGAGAAGAACGTGGACTTCCACGTTGAAAGCCAGAAAAGGAGCACAAAACAAGAGATAGAATAGCCATCCATAACTTTCCTTGATTTATAAACCAGGCCTTTGCGTTTCTGCAGGACATCTAGGTGAATTATGAACATAATTCGTCCAAGATGAGTGAAAAATATTTTACCCATCTCATCCCTGAAGCATTTCTTGGTGGCCACCAGAAAGCAGGTAGGATCCCTTCATCATCCCAAACATCTGATCACCCAACATCTGTCTGCCAGCGCTGCTTTGGCTGATGGTCTAAGGTGTCACCTAGTGGAGAAGGCTGGAATGTCATATAATACAAATTACACTTGGTATCTGCCTGGGATTTTTTTAAAGGCATCTGAGCATTGGACTATACAGTCGGCCCTTCTTATACACGGATTTCTTATACAAGGATTCAAGCACCCACGGTTTAAAAATGTTCCAAAAAATTTCAAATATCAAACCGTGACGTTCCATTTTTTATCACGGACACCATTTTGCTATGTCATTATATTTAATGGAACTTGAGCATACACAGATTTTGTTATCCATGGGGGATCTTGGAACCAAACTCCAGTGTATAACAAGGGTCCACTGTATATGACTCTGCAGACAAGGGTTCGAATCCCTGCTTGGCCATAAAAACTCACTGGGTGACTTTGGGCAAGTCACACTCTCTCAGCCTCAGAGAAAGGCAAAGGCAAACCTCTTTGGAACAAATCTTGCCAAGAACCCCCTCCCATCAGTGATTGAAATGCTTCAAATTCAGGATAAGTGGGAAATGACATGAAAGCAACACAACAACTACAAAAGGCCTAATGAGATGCACCAATGCAGCCTTTTGTGTTAGAACGCAGATTCCTGCCAAAGTCTTTAAAAATAAAAGAAGGGGAAAAATTAAGCCTAAATCTAACTGCTAGTCCCAATCACAATACAGCAATTAGATCAATGGAAAGCAGGTGAGGTAACACTAATTACTATAGTACGTAGAAATAGGTGCGTTCCAGCAGAACTCTACTAGAATTCTAGTAGTGAATTCTCGTTCTAGTAGAACTAGATGAGTTGTACAAGTTTGTTGTATTTGCTTTAGTTGGGACCATTAACTGGATTTAGGCCTTCTAGTGTAGGGAGCCAGCATGGTGTAGTGGTTTGAGCATGGGGCTATGACCCTGAAGATCAGGGTTCAATTCCCCGCTTGATTAAAAGAAAAAAAGAAAAAAAAACACTGGGTGATCTTGGGTTAGAACACTCTCTCAGCCTCAGAAGATAGCAATGGCAATCCACCTCTGAAAAAATTTGCCAAGAAAACCCTATGATATGTTCATATTAGGGTCATTATAAGTCAAAAACTACTTGGAGGCACACAATAAAGTGTAGGAACAGCAGGTGCGAAGGGGTGCTGAGGCATGTCTATATTTATCATTGACCATAGGCACAATACCATTTCTCCTTATCTGTTTTTCCTTCCAATAGGGCTTGCTTCTCATCTCAAACCTCACCAAGAGAAAAACAGCCAGAAGGAGAAGAGTTATATGGGGATGTTGGTGGGGAATGAGTTAACAAATGCATTTCTGCCCTCTGTGTATGTCTGTATTGCTTTATATAACACAACAGCAGCAACTCACATTCTTTTTCTGCTACCATCATGTTTTGTTAGCATCTCAGAGCTGGATCCTGTAGGATTATTTCTGAGACTCTTCAGAGAATTCAAGTTTTATAGGTGCACCAGAATGGGATGGATTTTTTGGGCTACTGAAGGATGGACAAAGTTCATTGTCTGTCTAATGGTAGATGCATACAGTGTCCCTTCCATTAAGCAAAGTGAGACAGCCATCTCACACAGCTGTTGCTGTGGATTGGCCATGAGGTGTTGGAAGACTTAGCTATGGGGCCTATATGGCCTGTCCTGGTCCTCAAAAGTCAACCAGGCCTGTTGCCCTCATTTGCCATTTGTTTTTCAGTTATAAAATAAGAATCAAACACCAGTCCAATTGGCTTCTACATTTTGATGGGGGTGAGATATCATCTTGTCCTTTGCTTCAAACAGCAAAGTGTCCTGGGTCATCCCTGTTTTTTTCAATCAGACAGTCATGTAATTTTTATTCATGTGATTTTCAAAGAAAGTTAGAAAAATACCATAACTTATTTCCCTCAAACACAGCTGGGACATCAGAACTATTATCTGTGGATAGAGCTTTTTTGAAGCAGGCAGGCACAAGCATGCATAGCCATAAATGTAATTCTTGCCAATCAAGACATTTCCCATCAAGCAAAACTCAATTCTATCCATGTCGTTTCTGAGGAAAGATCAGATACAATTGGTTTCAGTCATGCAATGCACATATCAGTTCTTTAAATAATGTGTTCATGTATTTGAAGTTTAAATGCCTTTAAATTGTTCTGATTTCTGGTCACAGATAAAGATAAAAACATTTAAGCCTTATTATAGTTCATTGCATACCCTCCAATTGTCCCAGTTTGACAAGGACAATCCTAATTAATTCTGTCATCCCACTTTTCAGCTGCTTTTAAAATGTCCCAGTTTCTTTCTCCTCTTCCCACTTTCCTCACTGAACTACAAATCCCTGGACTCCAGAGGATGGAGCCATAACAGGTAAAGTACTGTCAAACCTCTATAATTGTGCACCCCACTTTTAATTTCCAGAAGCCTCAGACATAATGATTAGCAGCAAGAAGCAGTGACAGGTGTAGTCCCAAAAATCTGGAGGACCAATCTCTCCCCATCCCTGGATCCTTTCTATGTCACAGCATGGGCTCCTCTAGCACCCCACTCCACCCATATCTGGCACCAGTAACCTTGGCAGGAGCAATGAAGAATTGCTTTTGCATTTGTAGTCAGTGATAATTTGATATTAAAAAGGGAACACAATTAACTAAGCAAACGTTATCAACCACTGCCACTTTACCTGTTCCCCTGTGGTCAAGGCAGACATGCCACTTGGCCCTGCTCGTTTTGTTTTATGACTGGTTTTCGGAAACTCTGATGGTAAGTTTAGAAACCGTAATTATTTGGCTGACTGCATGATTCTAGGAACTTTAAGCCAAAAAGGAAACTTATTAAAGCTCTGTTCTCATTTCCCAACATATCCCAAAGCAGGAATAGCATTCTTCAGGTCTACTTCCTTAAATAATAGGGTGTCTAAGAACTTTATCGCACTCATTTTTCCCCTGTTATGGGCATGGGAAGGGGATGCACGTGTGCGCGCACGACCAAGAAAAAAGGATTTTATCGCACACCATAGCATCCTCCAAAAGGCCCCATTCTGGTGCCCAGTGCCAAGCCGTCCCCGTTCAGTGCTGAGGAGGGCCATTTTTGTCTGACGGCCTGGCACTGGGTGCCAGAATGGGGACTTTTGGAGGATGCTTTGATGTGCGATAAAATCCATTTTTTCTTGGTCATGCACACGAGCATCCCCTTCCCGTGCCCATAACAGTGGGGGAAAACGGGTGTGATAAAGTTCTAAATCAGTGAGAAACAGTTGCACTCTTACTAGAAAGTGGTGTTGAAGGAATTGGTTTCAAAAGCCTGTTGGACAGCCTGAACTGAAAGGCCCAACCAGTTTGTGAGGAAGCAAAGCCCAGAGCTGAGGGGCTACCACCAAGAATGCACTGTCTTTTGTGCCAGATAACCCATTACCCCTTCCCTGTAGACACATCAGTAGTTTAGCCTTTTTTTCTCACATAATTATGGTTGCGTGTTGTTGTTGTTATGTAAAGTCATTTCTGGCTTATGGCAACCCTAAGAGATGGGGTTTTCTTGGCAGGTTTCTTCAGAAGGGGTTTGCCCTTGCGATCTTCTGATGCTGAGAGAATGTGACTTACCCAAGGTCACCCAGTGGGTTTCCATGGCCAGCCCAGGATCTGAACCTTGGTCTCCAAAGTCATAGTCCAGTGCTGAAACCACTACACCATGCTAGCTCTCCAGCATGGTTACACTGGCTGGAAATTTACTCCCAGCATAGTTACAGATGCTGGTTATAAAGCTAAATGGCATGGAATGTGTACAGAAGCCAATGCTGTTAATATGGATAGTAGAAGCATATTCACTATCTGTGGGGAAAGCATTCTTGAAAGGAAATCTGTTCTGATTTTCAAGAGAATATGAATTTCTGCAGCTCTTCATAAGCTAGCACTTGTATTGATCATCCACTCCAGCCTTCCTGCAGCACCCAGTGGTTGACTTTTATGTCAGTTGCAAAGCCACACCTGCACACACACTTTTGGAGGTGCTGTTAAAAGTGCATGCCATATGGAACAAACATACCAAGTGCCTGAAAGTAAAATCAAGGACAACCAGAGCTGGGTTAAGAGAAGGGAGGAGTACTGGGTGTAAATGTGTATGATGATTAGCAAAGGAATCAGTGAGAAAGGAGTATGGCAGCCATGAGATCAGCACACCTATGGGAAACACATTTATGTCTTGGAGAGTCTCTGGCTGTACACTTAGGCTGCTGCCACACTGCAGAATTAATGCAGTTTCACACTACTAATTGCCATGACAATTAAACTGGTGTCAAACTGCATCATTTCTACAATCTAGATGCACCCTTAGTCTATTTTAAACTGTATCTTTCTTACTGTTAGGCAGAGCTTGGAAACTTTACCTTTTGGGACTACACTTCCTAGCATGGCCTGTGGAATTTTCAGATATGTAGGCTTCCAGAAGTAATTTCTCCAAGCTATGCTGTTAGAAGAAATGCCTAGAAGACCACCAGGTTTTAAATCCGTATAAACCATTTGAACCTTTTAAAATCTTTTTTCATTTTCCAGGGCTTTTGTTCTAAGGTCTTGAGTTACTGGCCAGCTGTTGGGAAGGCAATTTGAATTACACTGAAATCCCAGGCATGTTTACTCAGATCTCCATTCAGTGTAGTTTACTCTCAAGTAAGTGTGCACAGAACTGCACTTTGACTGTAGTAAAACTTTTTAAAATTATAGCTTTCTCAGTGCTGCTATAGTTGGACAATTTTACAGTAATGGTTCAACTGATGCTCTGGTTCAGTTTGGTAAGTTGCTATACTTAACTTAGAAGCACTTTGAAAGCCATAAGGGAACCAAAAACAAACAAAAAATACTGGCATTCTAGGAAGCCAATTTGCCAGCATTCCTCTCCATAGGTTACATGGCTTAGGGTTTTATAGTCCAACCAACTCTGGGAAACTACATATTCCTCACCCCAATATAGTGAAGTCATTAGGGCTGGCATCACCCAGTGCAGTAACTCATGGTGTCACCCTCAAATTGACCTCCTCCCATACCACACCATACAGAATCCTTAGTAATATTTTTGTACTAATGTTACTCATAAATTGTAATTCCTATATATCACTCAGTGCATGGCAAGAGTTATGACATAAAGAACTAACAAAATTATACCTTTAAATTACAATGTCATATGCACAGCCTAAATGTATTTACACATACATTGTTTCATGTGGTTAAAGTGAAGATCTGGTAAGATGTAATGCTTTAAAAGAAAATTATATTATATATTTTTTATTTATATAAAAAAATAAATATGGGGCCTCTCCTTTCTCCTCCCACTGAGCCTTGCCCCACTCACACCACCTCTTCAGCATTTTAAAGTGAGTCACACAAGCATCACAGCTCATTTCTGCCCAGGGGCAGATGTTTGAGGAGCAGTGGTGTCACACACACCCCTTAGGGTGTCACCTGGTAACCCGCTAGCTACGCCCCTGCTCCAATATACTTTATGAACAGCAGCAAAACAAGCAAGCAGCTGCTGGATTCGAAGAGTTTATTTCCAGCCCCTATCAAAGCATGTCATGTCAGTCTGTCTCCTAGCTAGCAGCCACTTACCACCCATGCTAATTTAAGTAACCTCCCAACCAGCTTCTAGATTTCAGTGCTTATCAATACAGCATTTTTCGCTAGCAGCTATACAAAGATCTACAGAAGGGGTGGTGAACTTGTCACTGGGCTTCAGTTCCCATCAGCTATATTATTATTAGTAGTAGTAGTAGTAGTAGTAGTATTTATACCCTGCTTTTTGCTAACAGAGTGGCTTACATTATTTTAAATTAGACATTTCCCTGCCCTCAGGCTTACAATCTAAAAAGACAAGACACAAAAGGAGAAGGGAATGGCAGAGGGGAAGGGGAAAAGTCCTGCACATCTTCTCTCCTTCTGAATGCCTGGACCACGGCAGATGGTCTGGAGGGAAGAAGGTCCTTTCTTATTTTCAAGCAAGGCCTGGAGTTGGCTTGCCCATCTCTCACTCAGGATGATGGTGGATAGAGGGAGGGCCTTCTGGTCATTAAAGTGGAAGGTAGCAGGGAAAGAGACAGAGTGCTCTGCAGGTGGATTGAGTCAACGAAGGCAAAATATTGAGCTTGCAAAGCCTTGTTCAGTCAGTTAATAGCAAGGCCTATGGAAGTCTCTCATTTTTAGGGTTGCTCTCTAGACTGAAGCTAACTGAAAAGCACAGAGGAAAAGGGGGCAAAGACTCTTGGGTTCCTTCTGTCTTCATCAGAAAAAAGAAAATCCCTCTAGCTGGGATTACACACAAAGCTGGGGTTACACATAAACTAGGGGTAGGTATTCTGTGTCCCTCCAGGTGTCGGTGTACTACAGCTCCCAGCATCCTTCTTTTATTTGTTATGCTGTCCAAAAGGCTGATGACGGCTGTAGTCTGTCAACATCTGGTGGGCTACGGGATGTCTCCCCCAGTTGAAAGAAAACCCCAGTTGCAATGAAGGCAACAGAGCCAAAAACCCCTCACTCCAGGTTTCAACTTTTGGAGAGGAGAATGGAAAGAGTTTCAACACCAGAGTTGCTCCTTTTTTATCTAAAAAGAAGCAAACCTCCCTTTGATACTCCCTCCAAAATATCATGACCTCACAGAGACTCCCAAGAGAGGAGAGGAGGCCTGGTAGCTAGAGAGGTCTTTATGCCTTTTACTGAGAGAGGAGAAGGGGCCTTCTTTGCTTCCAGCCCCCAAAGCTGCCTCCCTATAGAACAGAGAGGAAATCATAGAAGCAAGCTATAGCCTGCACAGCCAAAGTTGAGGGATGATGGGAACTGGACTCCAACAATATCTTAGAGGCTGTGCTTTCCCCACCCTCGATCTTGAGAAATCAGACTGCCCATCCAAATTGCCTTAGTCCTGGAGCAGGTTCCTTTGGCTGTCCTCATATTTTAGATGATAACTGCCAGAGTCCCTTACCTTTAGCTGTGATGGGTGAGTTATAGGCCAAAACATATGGAAGGTTAAAGGTTTCCTGCCCTTGTCCTACAGGAAAGATAAAAATTCTCACTTTAGAGTATGTGAAGCATCTTTGTCCCAATACACAAACCTATTTTCAGATAAGGGGGTCAGCACCCAGGACAACTCCTTTAAACTTCAGCCTAAAATCCAGAGTAGATCCCCAGCCCTACTGAGATGGAAGCCACCAGCTGTCACTGTTCCATCCTAAAACCCTTCCAGTTAAGCTGTCAGGCACTGAACCTGTAGCCTTTTGCATGAAAAGCACATGTTTTGCTACTGAGCCATCTCTGGCTTTGGCCTGCCATTACCAAACATTCTTTCCATGAAGCTTGGGAAACTGTTTTTTTTTTTTTTTTTTTTTTTTTTTTTTTGGACTACAACCCCGCAGAATGTGACCATACTGGCTGAGGGATTCTGACAGTTGCAGTCCAAAAATGTAAATCTTTCCAAGCTCTGTTTTTGCAATCAGGAAAAACAAAAAGGGCCAAATATAAGATGAACAAAGTGAGGCTATGTTGGTGCTGGCTTGGAAACTCTGGCAGTTATAGCCTCCCCCCAAAACAAAAAAGTTTCCATAGTCTTGTTCTTATGCCTGGAAATAAAAAGATCCAAGCCCCCGCAGAGGTCACAAACAATGACTGCTAAACCACTGACACTCCAGTATTGGAAAGATAATACATCCCCATCTGTGATCCAGTGGACGGAAGATTTAACAATGCTTGCAACTTTTGAAAAAGTGATGTATTGACACAATTTACTTATGGACTTATATTAAGATATTAGGTCTGCTTTTGCTAACATTTATCAGTAACTATTTTTCTTTTTTTATCTCTTTATGCCTTATTGTTGGAATATGTCAATATATAACCTACAATTTGGGGGGCAAGATATTGAAGCATGTGGTGGCTTCCCACCTCAAAGGCTTTCTGGATTAAACAGATTATCTAGATCCATTTCAATCTATATTCAGGCTGGTCTATGGGAAAGACACAATTTGGGTCACTTTGATGGATAACCTAAACAGGGAGCTAGACAAGGGGTGTGTGTCCCTGTTGGCTCTGCTGGTCCAGCCCACTGGGAAGGGACTTAAAGACATTGTTTTACAGTGGCTTCATTCCTTCCTGGCAAACCCAGAAAATAATGCTGGGGAACTCCTGTTTGACCCCCCCCCACACACACACACACACATCCATTGCCCTGTTTTGTCCCCTATGCTATTTAACATATACTGTAAATGAAACTGCTGGAGAGGCTGTCCCGAAGTTTTGGGGTGTATTGCAGGGACACCCAACTCTATTACTCCTTTCCACCCCAACCCAAGGAGGCTGTCCTAGTCCTAAACCAGTGTCTGTCATCCATAATGGACTGGATGAGGACAAACAAACTGTAAGTGGCATACAAATAAATATAACAAAAACAACTGAGAGCTTTAAAATGTAATTTTAGTGTTGTATAATATCTCGAATTTTTTTTTTTTTTTGGAAAAAAAAAAGAACAAACAATGAGCAGCCCTCTCTCCTGTGAGCCACTAATCTGGTCCTCTTACGTACTACCCATCTTCTTGCAGAGAATGTAAGCACCACCTTCCTGCACTCTTTGAAAGCTGAACTTTGAAAGCTTGACTCTCCAGGTGCTGGAGTAAGTGGTGTTCGCAGAGTCACCTGGAGCCAGAGAGCTGGGAGGGTGTTCAGCAAGCAGGAACAGTCTGCGGTATTCTGCATTCCTTCCTTGGTCAAAGCAGCAGCAGTCAAACCAAGAGCCAGGCTGTTGCTCCTAGGCATCTGAGGTGGCTGCTACCAGGTGTCCCTGCTCCTTCAATAGCAAGTATCTTGTCATTCATCAGAGCCAGAGAACAAGGCTATAGCCCAGAGCTATCCCCTCCTTTGGCATGTCCCGGCAGAGAGTACACAGAGTCACACACCCGTGCCTGCGGTAACATCCACTGAACCACCCTGGTGACCGGAGGTATCCTTTCTCCCCTTGACTCAACAAGGAAAATTGCTCATTTCAGTGCCGTGGGGTTTCTCATGCAAGAGGTGAATAGAGCAATTGATCATCAGTATCACATAGCCACATTTCTGTCCCATGATTGGATCCCCCAAGTTCTGTGAAAGGTGAAAACTACCTAAAGGTGAGCTGCAAAGAACTAACTTTACAGGGAAGACATTCCAAAAGGAATTGACCCGAGGGAAACTACAAAACCTTGGGGAGTCTGGGTCATTGTGTGCACATGCATGCACATGTTTATTCACATACAAAAGGGGTGGGCTGATTGTGCTGCATGGCAAGTACAAGCTTTCATGTGTTCAGGACTTGTACATTCTCAAGCTCAGGCACAAGCTGTTAGCAAACATGCATACATACCCAAATGCATATATTGTTGTGTGCCTTCAAGTTGTTTCCAACTTATACCAACCCTAAGGCGAATGTATAATAGGGTTCTCTTGGCAAGATTTGTTCAGAGGAGGTTTGCCTTTGCCTTCTCCTGAGGCTGAAAGCATGTGATTTGCCCAGGGTCACTCATGGCCAAGCTGGGAATTTAATCCTGGTCTCCAGAGTCCTAGTCCAATATTCAAACCTCTACACCACGCTGGCTGTAATGCATATATAGATAGTCCCCAAAGGATTTATGTACATATACATATCCCCTTCCTTCCCTCTGAAGGAATGTCTTGCTGAGAACAAATATTTGATGGATTTCTAACAGATTTTAGCATAGTCAAAAAATATCTCAAGAATAACCAACAAAATTGGCAGAGGATAATTTGGGAGCCAAATTCACAGGGTTTTCTTATCAAAACTTTTATTTCAGTTGTGAGAAGTCATATCTCTCTGGGCTCAGGGCCACCATTACTGTTGGACAAAGTGAAACAACTGCTTCATGTGGTAGATGCTCTGGAGGAGCAGTGACAACCTCTTGACCCCCTGAATTCCCCAGCCACTGTCTTCTGTTAGAGGAGAGACAGCTACATGTGCACCTCACTGCCTGTCCTGCTGCATCTCCTAAATAAGTCTGCTACTCTCCCTTATGGGTAGTGGAGGACAATGTCCTCTTTGCCAGTGTTGAAGTAAGATTCCACTGCCATTCCAGTCCAGTCAGCTGCTACTGTACACGGAATGGATGGGGAAAGATGTCATTTTGGCCTTTGCCTCTGGTAGCAAAATGTTGCAGGAAGCTCAAGTTGGCCTCACCCCACAATTTATGTGTGTGTATGCTTTCAAGTTCACTACTGACTTATGGTGACCCCATGCATTTCATAGGGTTTTCTTAGGCAAAACATACTCAGGGCAATGGCATCACTAAGTGGGTGCAAGGGGTGTAGCCTGTAATGGGTGACACCTCAGAGAAGGGGTGACACCCAATCGGACCCTCCTCCCACTCCTTCAGGCTTCTCTCGTGCTATGGCTGTATCAGACAAGGGAGCCATGGCATTGGAGAAGAAGGAGCAAGCATGCAAGTACACCCAACTTTCTCTGGTGCTATGGGTCACTCAGATGAGAGAGCACCAGAGAAAGAGGGCAGTGCCCCTTCCATCCCCTCCTGCTACATCACTTGCCCAGCCACCCGGCAGACCCCTGACAGCCCTGGGTGGGCATCTGGACAGTGATGGTAGGCAGGTGGGCAGGGAGGGGTGAGCGAGACAACAATCCCCTTCCAGGCCCTCACATCAGATGACACCATTGCAAGGGATGCCACTGACTCAGAGGTTGTTTTGCAAGTTCCTCTCTCTGAAATATAGCCTACAGCACATGGAATTTCTTGGTGATTATGGGGGGGGGGGAGTTGAGTTCTGTAGAAGAAGGAGCTTCAGTAGGTGCTGCCTGATATGTCAAATGACACCAGACCCCTACTCATTTTTTGTCTCTTGAGGTCCCTGAACAACTCACAAGATAACAGTGGGCTATGGAGAAAGTCTGTAAATCAGTGGTAGAAGGCAACTTCCTATATTCTTAATGGGGTAGCCAGATGCAGACCAGGACAGGGCTCCTGAACTTTGAACACAGGGATGAGGAAAGCCCACACCCCTGCCCTTTTTCTGACAAAAAGGAGTGAATTGCCTTTCACAGAAGGCTCCAAGAGATGCACTGTTTTGATATTTTGGTTTTAAAATTTCAGTTTTTCAGTACTGCTGGTCACCTCTGCTATTGAGTTTGGGGCACAGTGTTGGCACTTTTGGTAGTCCATATCATGGGCACCAAATGACCCTCCAAACCTACCAAAATTCTCCACTTTAATAATGAGGTGTTTTGGAAAGGAGGCTTTTCAAATTAATAGTTTTTTCAAGTGTTTATTTTTCGCAGGATCTCACCCAAGCAAAGCAATAATCTTTTTTAGATTATAAACCTGAGGGCAGGGAACTGTCTTATTAAGAATAATAATTGTAAGCCGCTTTGATAGCCTTTAGGACTGAAGGGCAGGGTATAAATACCATAATAAATAAATAAATAAATAAAATTTCCCAAAACTGCAAACTTGCCACTATTCCTTTTATTTTGTCTTTTTTTGCATTTGTAGTTTAGCAGGCCTCATCACCTTTGAAAAAGAAAGGGGAGAGAGAAAAATTCAGGTATTCCTAAAATCCTGGGCTTGTATTGTTTTGCCTTCAAGAGCCCTAATCACAGGGTTTCCTTTTCAGGTTTCTTCAGAGGGAGTTTGCCATTGCCATCCTCTGAGGCTGAGAGAGTGTGACTTGCCTAAGGTTACCCAGTCAGTTTCTGTGGCTGAGCAGGGATTCGAACCGTGCTCTCCAGGGTCATAGCCCAATGCTCAAACCACTACACCACACTGGATCTACATTTCTGTAGATGCAGTACAGTTACAGCACAGCACATGCGCAGAGAGACAGGCAAGCATGCAGAAATTTGCCATCTTCCATCCCAGCATAGTTCCTTTCAGGCCAGGCGTTTGCTGCCCCCTGCTGGTCAAATTCGAGAACAGCAGCCCAGGTGACCTGGTTTCTCTGGCCTGCATTTTTGCCCTTCCTGATCATGCAAACAGGAGGAAGGGATTTTATCTGATGGCATCCAGACCTTTGCAGCCAGGGTGACCAGACGTCCTCCTTTTCCAGGACATGTCCTCCATTCAGCCTGCTGTCCAGGAGGAATTCCAAAATATCCTCCATTTTGAGCGTGGCTAAGAAGCATGAATTTATAGGAGTGTTCGTAGCTTTTCATTTGAAAAGCCTCCATTTTTCTTAAATATGCTACATTTTGCGGCGCATTGTCCTCTTTTGTGGTTAGAATATGTGATCACCCAGTTGGGATTGCCACTTAGACTCCAAGGAGAAAGCCAGGCTCTGATCTGCATGGTTTAAATGCAAACCACCATCCCCAAAACATGGAGCAATCAGTAGAGGAATTTCCATTTAGATCCAAACACACTGTAAAAATAATCTAGTTTGAGACGGCTTTAACTGCCCTGGCTCAACATTAGGGAATTCTAGGAATTGTAGTTTTGTGAGACATTTAGCCTTCTCTGTCAGAGAGCTCTAGTGCCACAACAAACAACAATTCCCAGGATTCCCTAGCACTGAGCCAGGGCAGTTAAAGCATTCAGACTGGATTATTTCTGCACTGTGTTTTGGATCAAAGGCTAAGATTTGGTCATAAACTAAAAGGGAATCTTGAACAAGCATATTTAATGTGTGCAACACTTGTGTGTTCCCGCATGGCAAAGCTCTGGTGCCACAACAAACTGCAATCCCCAGAATTCCATAGCATGGAGCCATGGGAGTTAAAGTGGTCCCAACCCAGATTATTTCTGCAGTGCAGATGCAGCCTAAGATTCTGTGATTCAATTCCAAAGAAGCTCCGGCAACCAGCCAGCTCTAGGCCGGCCTCGCTCCCAAGCCATAAATGGGCGTTTAGTGTCTTTCCATTATGGTTTATGGGACTGTAAAATTTAAGCAGCTCCCATTAGAGCTTCTCTTGGCCCTACATCAAGGGGGAGAGGGAGCTGACTCGGATGTTGGATGTCAGCAGTCTCAAGACCAAATCCGCTTTCCTCTAAACTCATATCTTTGGGCAGGGAAGATGAGAGATTGCAAGGCTGGGGAGGGGACCCGATAAGGACACTTCGATCAAAATGGAAGATCATGTTCCATCTTGGAATTTAATTATTTTTGGAATCACTTTTAGGGTGATTGAAACTGAAATGTTAGGATAATTGTGAATTTTAACCCTCCAGATCAGATTGATTCCAATCTGGAATCTATTTTTGGGGAAGAAATTGAGGAGAGATTGCAGGGGAACAGGCACACAGAAATGGATACAAACTTTGCCATTGTATCTTTGGAAAAGATACTTAAATCTGGGTTTATGCACTTGCTGCCACACTGTTTTCTTACTATTTGCTTTTATATTATTCTCTGTGTGTGTGTGTGTGTGTGTGTGTGTGTGTGTGTGTGTGTGTGTAAATATACGAGAGGTTTCTTTATTTTTGACTTGATTGCAGTCTGCCTTCGGAATATTGAGTACAATTGTGTGTGTGTGTGTGTGTGTGTGTGTGTGTGTGTGTGTGTGTGATAAATAAATATGTCTTTTGTACATATTTTGTACAAAATATTGCGTGTGTGTATGCGTATATTCTCTCATATATATATATATATATATATATATATGCATACACACACGCAATTGTGCATGTACAAAAGACATATTTATTCATCTTATTTATACGTTGCCTATCTACAATGGTCCTCCCTGGCCTCGCATCGGGAGGCATGGAGACGCACAATCCATGATGCTGCAGCCTTCTTCGAAAGCTCACGCCGAACGAGCCTCGAAGAGAAACGACAACGCAGAAAGAACCACAACCTGGAAACATCACCCAAGGAGACTTTCTGCTGTGCTTTCTGCAACCTGACCTGTTTATCCCGAATTGGCTTTTTTAGTCACCAACGCGCTTGTACAAAGCGCGGAATGAGTCCTTCCTGAATCTTCGTTCGTGAAGCAAAACCAGAGAGCGAGAGAGATCTACTAAACTGGCAGTTCATGACAAATACTTAAAAACAATACAACTTTAAAAACAGAATTTAAATATCAGATCAGTCTAACAAATTAAAATATCTGTGTGTGCGCGCCTTCAAGTTGTCTACCAATTTATAGCAACTCCATGAATTTCATAGGGTTTTCTTAGACTCAGATGTAGTTTTGCCAGTTGCCTCCTCTGAAATACAGCAGACTCTTGGTATCCGCTGGGGTTTGGTTCCAGGACCCCCGTGGATATCAAAATCCGTGGATGCTCAAGTCTCATTAAATATAATCAGGTAGTAAAATGTAATCCCTTACATAAAATGGCAATATCAAGGTTTTTCATTTTGGGATTTATATTTTGTTGAATATTTTCAATCCATGGATAAAGAATCCATGGATAAAAGAGGGCCAACTGTATAGCCCACAACACCTAATATTCATTGGTGGTCTTTCATCCAAATATATATACATATACACAGAATTTAAAATAAATATGCAGAGCATGGACATTCAGGGTCAAGTATGGATGTTGTTGGGGTGCTGCCATTCCAACTTTTGAACTCCCTTCAGTTCTGTTTTTGCTTCACCACTGGGTGGGTTTTATTTTATTTAGACATAATTGTTCCCCTTTCAGGGTATTTCAAGGTAAGGTGAGCTGGTGTGGCTGAGGTACTCTGGCAGCTGATCTCTGGCTGTGTTGTCTTACAGATGGTGAAGAGCAACCCCCTGACATTTGGAGGCTAGCTCACCCTCAGACAAAACTGCCCAAAACAACAGAAATAGGAAGGGTGGAAATCCACTTGGGAATCCTGAGAAAGGTTATTGTGAAGTAATAGGACAGGAATAGGAACCGATATAGTGGTTTGAATGTTGGAGCACAACTCTGGAGACCAGGGCTTGAATCCCCCACTTGGCCACGAAAACCCAGTGGGTGACCTTCAGCTAGCTGCACTCTCTCAGCCTCTGAAAATCCCATGATAGGTCCGCCAGAAGTCAGAAATGACTTGAAGGCATATTAACAACAAGAAGGACAGGAATGGGGAATATGTGGCTTTCTAACTGTTGCTGAACCACAGGTTCTTTACCCATACACAATGGTTTTTGTAGCCCCCCCCCCTCCCCACTGCAAAGGGTGTGTCAACGGGAAGAGTATTTTTGAGATTGGAGTAAGAAGGCTGGCTTGCACCCCAGGCTGTGACTTGGGGAGCCATTGTGGTATCTCAGTAGCCTAACTAGATTACTCAAAGGTAGTTGAAATGGCAGAAAAGCTTTCCAGAACAACAGCTTGCTCACCATTACAGTGCAGCCACCTAATAGCATAAAAGAGTTTACTAGGCCAAGGAAGGGTAGAAGGTAGATCTGGAATGACTGGTGGTGATTTGCAGAGGATTAGTAAGGATTTCTGACTTCCATTTGTTTACAAAGAGCAACAACAAAATGACTCACCATGCCCAGTCCCTGTCTTCAATAGTATTGCTGAAATAAAAAAAAGCTTGGGACACCCACGAGTGGTTTTTGCATGGAAAGCCTGCATGCTTCATTAAGTCCTGGCACTCAGAACAAATTCCTCGGCTCACAAATCTTTAATCCTAAGTGTATGTCTTTTGCACCAGACTCTGGACAGTAGATCTGGGAGCCGTAGCCAGCAAGCAAGCAAGCACGCATACACAAACCCCATCAGCACAGCATTGCATCCGGTGAGCCTGAAGGCTACGTACCCCCATTTTAGGCCACACAGTGATGGCTGCTGTTTGAATAGAAAGTCCTCATCATTATTTTCAAATATTCTTTCCATCCCTATCAGCAGAATGCTACACAGAAGGGTGACAATTCCCATTGAATGCT
Organism: Sceloporus undulatus; assembly: GCF_019175285.1. NCBI lineage: Eukaryota > Metazoa > Chordata > Lepidosauria > Squamata > Phrynosomatidae > Sceloporus > Sceloporus undulatus. Next base: position 174,173,146 of record NC_056523.1, on the reverse strand, counting down.
TCAAAAGCCTACTCTGGAGGACTGGGGAACCTTAAGAGTGGTTCCCAACCATTGGTCCTCCGTTTATTTTGGACTTTAGATCCTAGAAGCCCCAGCCTTGGCCAACCTGGCCAACAGTCAAGAATTATGGAAGCCAGAGTACAAAACATCTGGAGGACTGAAGGTTGGGAACCACTGCTAGAGTGATAAAGCAGCTCTCAGGGTGCAAGAAGAGGAAAGCTCCATGATGTATGCCAGGACCTCACAGGATTTAGGCAATACAGCCTGGATGCAAAGTGTCAGAGCAAGTATCCTTGTTGCATTGGCTTGATTTCCATTATGAGGCAATGTATCATGGCAAGAGAAAGACTCCCCCCCCAAAAAAGCACACAACAACAACAACAACAACAACTATATAAGACTGCACCCTAAGTCTAAGAGGAAATCCAAATCTACTTTTGTTCGGGCTCTCAAATAGTTACAAGGATAGGGACAGAAAATAAAGAACTCCCAAATAGTTTTCCTCATTGGAGTGAATTGCAACTGTTTGGGCATTTATTAATTATTTTAGGAAAACACACTGTACGATTAAGATAATAAGATAATGAGAGCTTGTGTTTTGGAAAGAGCACAGTTTTACCCCATTCCACAACAAAACTGCTAATAGCTTAATGAGACCCATAGGAATGAATGAAAATCACTAACTAACTTTGCACTGCCCCAGTGGTGATGAAAGTCGTTTTATTTAAACAAGGCTTTGGGGCTAGCTAGAACAGTGAATCCTGTGAAGTGGTTTAAGCATTTTTAATTTGGAGCTTGTTCAAATTAACATTTGTTTCAGGGATGAAAGATTTTTGGTCTATGACCCACATCAGCCCCACCTAATATGGTCAATGAGAAGGGAGCATGGGAGTTATCCTAAAATTATGTAGTTAAAACATTTAGAGCAGGGGTAGGAATCATGTGGCTCTCCAGATGCTGGATTCCAATTTTGAGCAGCCATAGCCCCAACAGCCAACGGTGAGGACCTTTGGGAGTTGAAATCCAACTGCATCTGGAGGGCCTTGTGATTCCCTTCTCTGTCGAAGAGGGTTAGACATTTACCATCCATGACTTATTGATGGTATCTCTATTTTAAATACTTCACATAATCCATGATAGGGAAATTAACAGACACATGAAAAAATGAAATATAATTTTAAAGAATGAATCTTGATCCAGTGGGCAACAGCACCCAGGGACTCTTCCCAAATTTAATGTGAGAGTTGCTTTTCTTTTCTCATCTGCAGAAAGAGGGATGCATGAGCATCTGGCTTCGTGTCCTTGTTACCCATAGATGGGCCCCACAGATTGTTACATCTGTGCTTTATGGTATGGAGTCAAACCTACCAGACCCAGTGAGTGCCACCTCCAGATGTTCCAGATGTTTACAGCATTCTTTCTATTTCCCAGATGTTTATGGCTAGGGGGTTGCTGTCTATTTGTGGGAAACCCAAAATGCATCCAGATGTTTTATGGAATAGAGCATCCAGATGTGTGCAACATCTGGCTGGAAACCACAGTGTGAGAATTCACCCACATTAGGAAATAGTCTTTCCACCAAGTCCTCCAAGTTCATCTAATCCTCTCCCCATACTGACTGACATATGTTCAGTGGTCATATGTTCTGGAATATCAAGTTGTCTGAGCCAGCATGGTGCAATGATTTCAGCATTGGACTATTGCTCTGGAGACCAAGAATCACATCCTGGCTTGGCCATGTAAACCCACTGGGTGATCTTGAGTCAGACACACTCTCTCAGCCTCAGAGGATGGCAATGGCAACACCCCTGAAGAAACTTGCCAAAAAAAAACCCACAATAGGTTCACCTTACGGTATTAATAAGTTGTAAACTACTTGAAGGCACACAACAAGAACACATTTGTGATGATGTGAAATGCATGCATCTATGACAGTTGGTCTAGTTGTTCACTTTTCCATCCAGGGCAAAATAAACAAGAAAAATATTTAAAAGATTCATTGTAAGGAGTCTTGGAAGAAACGTCTACCCTCTCTTTCTCCTGCTGGTTCCCAGGGGCCATTGTTTCCAATCAGAATCTCACTGATTTTGAAGTGCTGCCAAAAGGCACATACGTCTCCTGTAGGTTAAAATGAAGAGCACAGAGTCCGTTCAGTGGTGAAACTGAAGGTAACAGAGAGACCAGAGCAAATAGCTAGCCCACTTTGCCTGGCAGATATATGATCTGCTGGGAACCTACATCATTTTTTTTTATCGGCCTGACAAAAAGACAGGAAACGTGTGACATAATCCCGATCGCCCCTCACTGGCCACTTCAGCATGCAAGCGCCTCAGTCGCTGAGGTACCTCACCTTCTCTACAACAGGGTCCCACCACCTATCTTTGATTACTTCTATCCAGAGTTGGCTTATCATTAATCTATTCAACTGGCCCCTAGCCAAATCAAAGCCTGAACTGTAGCAGTGTTACATGACCACATCTCTCTATCACATTAATTTTGCTGGAATGCTGCGATACTGGCAGGTGGGATCCTTCAGCTTTATGCTTCAGCATCACCAGCACAGCAAGCCTTTTTCATGTAAACAGGGGAAAAAACTTTTAATATGTTAAACAGTAGGGAGAGGGGCCTTCTTTTTTAAAAAAGGTGAATGCCCATTCATGGCAATTTTTAGGATTGGCAATCCACCTTTTTTTTTTCTTTTCTAGTCCAAAAAACCTGGAGGAGCTCAAAGGGAACAAAAACAGCACTTTGCCCACCACTGGTATGTATGAATATATGAAATGACCACATACTGCATAGGTAGACAACTTGTGGCACTCCAGGTAGTACACTATAGACTCCCATTATCCCTCTCCATTGGCTATGTCGGCTAGGAATAATAGGTGCTGCTGTCCAGCAACATCTAGAGGGCCTCATGCTTCCTACTCATGATTTACTGGATCATAATCTTGCTTTCTGCCAGTGCCTTCTGCTCCATCCAGTACCTTCTCCTCTGACTATCAGCCACTTTCTAAGTTCTTGGGCAACATGTTGGGCAGTTTGTAGAACATCCTTTTACCTAACTCTTCACTAGGACCTTCTACTTGCAAACATTTGTGCCTTACCCTAAGCTGTTGCCTCTTTCAATTATGACAGTTACCCAAACATGACCTGTTTTGTGCACATCTTATCTTTTTCTCAGTAGCCATGTTGGCTAGTTAGGAGTTGGTGGGAACTGGAGTTCAATATATTTAGAGGGCACTAGGCTGGGAAAAGGTGACTTGTTGCATATTTTGATTCCCATAGGACAGGAAATGGGACATAGGACAGGTTGTGGAGTCTTAGAAGCTGACTTTCTATCATTAAAGTGGATATTTTCCCTAGAAGGAAAAATGTCTCTTCTCTCCTTTTTGCTCAGTTCAGTTTCAGTAGGGCAGTGGTAAAATCTTGGCAGTACAGGTGTCATCATGACAGTCCCCATAGCCATACCTACACGCACACACACCTTAAGGTATTCTAAAAATACAGACCACTGTATTGATCCATAGTAACAAGCCAGTTCTGGTAGTTTTAGATCCATCAGGGGCAGATTTTCTGACATGTTTAATGGCTCATTTGATCAAGGTAACAAACAGACTTTGGATTAGAAAAGGAGCAGCTAGCAGTACAGTTGTATAGTAGTGCAATTGTCCCTCCTGATTTGTAGTCTTGCCATTCACGTCCCTTGGTCTTTCACGGACAGCAAGCTAGGAGGGACATAATGGTGTATGCGGGAACACCCCCCTATTGTAATCAATAGGGCTCCTCTATTAGTGATATTCCCAATTTGCAGGAGGGTCCAGAACGAATCGACCGCAAATTGGAAGGGGTGACTATATATGAAGGGATCCCTGGTGATGTAGCAGTTAAATGCTGTTCCTGCAGCGACAAGGTTGTGAGTTCAATCCCAGGAAGGGCTCCAAGGTCTGCTCAGCCTTCCATACTTTTGTAGGTCAGTAAAATTAGTACCCAGTTTGTTGGGGGCAATTGGCTTACACATTGTAAACTGCTTAGGGAGTGCTAGTTCACTGATAAGCAGTATAGAAATGTACTTGCTATTGCTATTGCTACATTGTTGTGTAGAGAAATCTCTCCCCCCCCCCCAGCCTACCATGAGGACTGATGCTAAACGTATCCCAGCACCCTGCCCTGTGAACCAAAGCTCCTCTATATCACTGAACTGGTATTTGAATGTGCGTCTGTGTGGTGTTTTTGTCCCCTCATCACAAGGCATAGGAATTTAGTCCTTTCTTCCTTGTTAGAGTGAAACCAAGACTTCCCACACCCTCTTCCACATGACAATCAGCCACAAAATGCAGACATGGGGAAAAGACTGACCAACTCTTTTTCTGGATGCCTGATCAGTCATGCTACTAGCAAAATAAAGTATGCCTGTGGGGACTATACACTCTGTATAGCTGGCTTCCCACAATAAATGTAAATGCCTGGGTGAGGAAAAGTCACCATATTATGCCGGGGCAATTCCAGTTGTGTGGTAAATGTTGGCTAGGCAGTAAACGGGGTGCCTGTGGCCTTAAAAGCCTCCAGGTATGCTCTTAGGCCAAAGTCAGGTCCTCCTGGCCTTGGAAACCTTGCCGCCTTGAAGACGGTAGTGAACGCAGCTGTAGATCCCTACTCCTGAAACGGCTAAGAAGGGGGGAGGATTTCTGTATTTTCCTCAGATGTTTATGGCACGAGATGCAACAAGGCCTCTGTCCTGCCTCCATCCCACCACCCGCCTCTTCCCAAAGTAGGCCATAAACCCATCACAGTCTGCCTCATAATTGCCTCATTCTCAAAGCTCCCCAGAGGCCCCCCAAAGCTCAAGTCACAGCAGATAAACATCTCGGGGGGGGGCCTGCTGCTTTGTTGTTGAAGAGGGAAGAGTAACAAAAAGTGTCTGGCCTCCCCCCCTGCACCTCACCCAAGCTACTCCTCCGAAGAGGCCCAGGATGTGGAGGGGAAATGCTGACTGGCTGAGGCCTGCAGCGAGACACAGCCCGAGCTGGAGTTGCATTCCTCTGCCAGGCCTCATGCTAAGGTATTTATGGCTGCCCGCTGCTCGCCTTTTATTGCACTTGGTTGTGAGCCTGTTGTCTCGCTGGGCCCAGCCCCATCTGCAGCAATGCTGTTCACACAGAATTGTCCCTCCTAGGCCTCATTGGAATTGAGCCCCCAGCCCTCAGATCCTTTGAACCAAGGCAATTCTCACATCTGCTTCCCCCAGAGGGGTGTTTGTGTCCTCAGACCACCACTGCCACCCCCTCATTATATTCTCTGACAGAAGGGTGCCATTCGGAGATGGGCAGATGATCGTCTGATCCAGCAAGAGATGAATAAGCACAAAGTGTGGCATGCAGAGTCTGATATGGGTCATATAGAATCTGTAATGTGGCAGGGTCTGATTTTACCACGGGGAGTGCATAAACTGGGAGAGATGTGTTGCAATAAAATTGGATTTATACATTGGTGTTTTAAAGCAAAAGATCCATAGATGCCAACATGAAGGCAAACATAAAGACTCCCCCTTCCTGTCTTCCTCCGCCTTACAGACAGAGAGCTTCCTATCTACTCTTTCTTAGCTTCACTCCCAGGCCTGAAAAACAGGGCCCTCTAGTGGGCTTCGTGAAGAGCACACCCAACAAAGCTGCCTTGCCACACTTGTGACAGTCTCTAAATGGCCATTTCTGTCAATAGACACTTTGTGTCTGTATAATCCACGCATGTGAAGATGGAGCCTGGAATAATTTTCTGTCTATGCCATTATTTAGTGCTACACTCAAGCCACAAAATTTGGTTATTTCCAGTCAGCATGTGATGTTTAAGGAGAATCCAGTTGAACGCACTGAAAGCACGGTTGCAGAGCCACGTGGGCTGTTGCACGGCCACATGAGCTAGTCCTGTTTTCATGGTGCCTGCTAACCATTCTGCCCCTCTCCTCCACCACCACCATCCAACGTTTGGTAGAAATGTAAAGTAGCCCAAACTGCACACCTACATAAAGCCACAGCCAGAGGGAACCTAGGGTCAGTCATGATTTCAGCTTATGGGGAGAAACTCTGTGTATGTTCACGGGCCCGTGCACTGGGCCTCTGCTTTGTTGTTGTTATTGTTGTTATTATTGTTGTGTGTCTTCAAGTCATTTTTTTTTTTAACTTACGGTAACCCTAAGGTGAACCTATCAAGAAAATTTCTTGGCAAGATTTATTCAGAGGAGGTTTGCCATTGCCTTCCCCTGAGGCTGAGAGCATGGGACTTGCCCAAGGTCATCCAGTGGGTTTCATGGCCGAGCTAGGAATCGAACCCTGGTCTCCAGAGTTGTAGTCTGACACTCACACCTCTGCGCCACAGGCCACTGCTTACACTCACCAAAAGTGTGGCTGCCCAGTCCACAAGCCCAAAGACAAGAAGCACAGCCCTAAAGAAAAGGAGAGTATCTTTTATTTCCCAAAAGTGTATGTGTGTTGGGGGGGGGGTGGTTCAGAGCCAGTTGACTTTACAAGCAAATAATATACTTAAATCTGTTCTCTGACAGCTGTGAATAAAATTACACACATACCTATATGTGCTTGTCTTCAGCCTCTCTGTTTCTTTAGGATTCCAATGATCCCATCCCCACATCTGTATCATTCCTAAGTTATAAGTGAAACTGACTTTTCCCCACTGGTGTTTAATACTATATAATGAACTAGCCCTTCCCTCTCAGCCACTGGACTGGTTGTAAATATTCCAGTGACACCACAGCAACTCGACTGATTGGGAGCATCTACATTATCAGGCCAACAAACTGCAAACACTGAACACACACACACAGAGAGACATGCGCTATAATGATTAGTTGGTAGATTAATTCATTAAAATCTTTTATTGACTAAAAACTTCCCACTATTAATTGGGTGGAAGTTTAATGTTACTTTCTACTTAAAAAAAAACCTCCAAAGGCAGGCACCACCTTAGAACATGTATTACCACTGTTTCTTTGCATGCAGGAGGGGAATGACTCTCCAAAGATGGTGCCTATGGCAGATGTCTATGTCATATTTATACACACTGCACTGTTCTCTTTAAAACGATCCTACTAATTTGCAAATGTATGCATATTTTGTCAGTTATTTAACCCATATCATAAATTGACTAAGATTTCCATAATAAGGTGACTGCCCTAATGTTGGTCAGAACTCTTCATATCTAGGAGGCATCAGATGTATCTCTGTGTGAGAAAAGGATGAAGAGAAGACATTATGGCTCTGCCCACAAAGAGTACTGTCCTCAGAGTTAGTGTGACTGCACAGGAATTTCCTCCTCCAGCTCCCCATACAGGCACTATACATTTTTATCACAACTGCCACCCCACACACAATTTGTTTCTATCAGCTTATCTTCCTCCCACCTCATTAAGAGTTCATGAGGAAGAAATCCTAGACAGAATGAATCATTAGACTTCACGTGGAAAGCCAGTGGGTGAACAACTGAGCACTCACCTAATTCTGGAATGGTAACCCATGTCCAACAAGGATCATACACAGAGCACATGTTTTGCATGCAGAATGGTCTGTGTTCAATTCACAGACATCTCCAGTTGTAAAGCTCTGGCAGTATGGGGTTGTCAAATGGTAGTCCTCCACATGATGCTGGAATACAGCTTCCATTATTCCTACTTAGCATGGCCCATGGTGAGAAAAAATACGAATTCTGGTCCAACAACACCTAAAGGGCCGAACTTGCCTGAGCCCATTGGTAGCAAATGGAAGAAAAGATTCTCTGCCTGAGAGTGTGGAGATGTCTTGCCAGTCAGAGCAGACAGGTCTGGGCAAGAGAAATGTTCTGATGGAGTGTAAGACAGCTCCCTGTATTCTGTGCAAAGAGGTTATACAGAAAAGGTCAGAGCAGACATACCACATTGGCTTTCACCTCTGTATCAATAGGTTTTGTTGGCAATTTTTTCATTCTTTTGGAACCTAATTGGCAACCACTTTTCTGTAGAAGGCAGAACTTAAAGGTTGATTTTTAAGGGTAATTTATTAGTCAATAGTACTTATTTTGATGCTTTCTTAAGTTTCTTTCTTTAAAAAAAACACTTGAATGTTTTTAAAAAACCTCTTTCAAATGACTTCCTCAACTAATGGTACTCCCTACATAGGGTTCTTTTTAAAGTTACTAGTTGGCACACTGTTATTGTTTTTTCCAAAAAAAAAATCAGATCGCTATGCCTTTGTTAACCAGAAAATACAAGGTAAAATAGTGATTTATATTATTTCCAAGCAGTAGTTTAGGACCACATGCTGGTAGTGGGGAAGACAATGCCATCTGTGGACATAGATGGTTGGATCACTCCCCCTTTTCCTCCACCTTTTCTTTCTCTCCTTCCTCCTTCTCTCACAGTACTATATGCTGCTAAAAAAGATGGAGCTCACACTTGCCAAAGATCTGAAGTGATCACTTGCTGAGGGCTTTTGAATGTAGGTTAAGCATATCCAGATGAAATAAGGCCAAGGGCCCCAGTTGCCACAACAGTTTTAGCATTTTAGTAATCAATATTCTAGGTTGAATCCAGTCTCATTGATTTCAGTAGCCCTGCTCTGTGTGTGACTCTGCTCTGGCTCTAATCCATAGTCCCTGTGTCACAGAATCAAGAAATATAACACCAGAGTGCAGGTGGGCACATGTGTACATAGTTCAAACTTAACCCAATGCTATCAGTCACCCTTATCCACTTGTCAGAAAAATTATCTTGAAGAAGCTACTTTCTGGCCTACAGAATGTACACAGAGGGCACACGAAGTGGGCACTACAGCCATAACCCTAAACACACACCTACTAGAGAAGCAGCCCTATTAAATATGGTAGGACTTAGTTTTTAATAAAGATACATAGAATTTATGCTGCAGCTCAACTGTCCTGTTTGAAAGCAAGCTTACAGATGTGCATGAAAAACTCCATCCTATTGCATTGATTTTTCATATTGAAAGTGAATTTATCCTTCCCAAGATCAACAGTGTTACCCATGGAAAATAATTTCCTGCCTAAAATGGTGCTAATTTTGGACCACACTGACATTCCCAACCCAGCCTACATGTCTTGATAGACGCATTGCAAGTTATGCTTTTAAATTCCCTCAATATTAATTAAATTACCAATGTTCTACTGAACAGTACTACAGTACTGTAGAGATCTGAAGGCTGCGAACAAAGAAACCATGAAAGGTTAGACTGGGGAGGTTATTTGTGGGTGATTTTTTTCCCCTCAGAGTTTTGGGAAGGGGAAATGGGAGGTTCCTATTTCTGTCCTCTGCCCATCACATCCTTAGTGTAGACCTTAGCAATGATGGGAAAACGGAAACAATTTGTTTGAAGATGAAAACTTCTGCTTGGAATCTTTCTTTATCCCTTCTGTGAATCAAAATGTGCAAGTAACCATCTCAATCAAGGCATCTCTTTCAAGCACTCAGCAGCAATCGTTTTGGAAAGGACAGGTTTCTTGAAATATGGACAAACAAAATTCTTTGTGTGCTGTCTTTTCTGATACCATACAAGCAACAGTTTTTCAACCCAAAGTTTTGAGCTGGCCTTGACCACTTTTTAATGATTTGCTGAAATACATTTGTCTTCTTATATTAACCTATATTAAAGTTATAATTCAGGGTCTGTGAGTGATGAAAATAAACTACAGTAATAGATTTTGTGAAGGCTGTATGTTTATGATTTCCAAAAGAGTATAATCCTCATTTTTATTTTTTATTTTATAACAGACATTGGTGACATCTCAGTGGGAGTGCTGGATACACATTTGAGTTTGTTAAAAAAAAAAAAGCTAGAAAAAACACCAGACAGAGATCAGAGAGCAGCAGTGGAAAATAAAGAAGGGTTTGGGGAGGCTGTGAAGACACTTGGTGGAAAGAAAGTGGAAGGGCTCAGGCATGTTTACAAACAGTAAGAAAAGATTTAGAATGGGCAGGATACATTCAAAGGATGCTATTAAAAACTCAGGCAATCAACTGCTGAGAAGACCCCAAGGCTGGGAGTTTTGTAAACAGACTGGATAAACATCTGTCAAGTGTAGTTTATGTGCCAGTAATAGTATCTCAGAATGAGGAGAGGGTTCGTCCAGAAGTTCATCCCAAGGTGACCCCGAAGCCTAAAATATTATCCTTCCAGAATTGCTCCATTGCTTGTAATGGTATGGCTACCACGGTGCACAAGACAGTGCACATTTTCATCTGAAGGTATATGTATATGTATGTTTATATGTATAAATGTTTTATTCAAAGCAAGGATAGAACGTGGGAGCATTTTCATATTTCCACTTCATTAGCCACTCCAATAAACACGTGTTCCTATTCAAACAGTCTTACTGTGTGAGGAAAAAGAGTGTGCTATCTCCACCCATCTCCATTTCTATCCTGATGGTGCCTTTCTGAACTTCCTTTATCCATGAAGGTTCTCCAAATAATTGCTAACTCACGTTTTCTAGGTTTGAGGATCACACACAGAGCTTCCTAGACAGAGGAGACTCTCCTTTTCAGAAAGCTGGAAGAGCGATGGAAGCAATGACAGAGTAGTACAGGGCCAAAGCACTCCCACTTCTTACATCTTTATTACACATGCAGTAAAAATTAGGAGATAAGTTTAGTCTGTATCAGAGCCTCAAAAACAAGGAGGAACTTTGAGGTATCCAATAAAAACCTCATGATTTATTCCAAATGTAGGTCACAAGGAAGGCCTTTAGATGTGTGCTTGATCATGTTTAAATACACCTACCATGCTGGCCCCTTTGCATGAAGTCTTAGAACATCACCAGTGCATTCTCCCAGCCCCTAGACTGCCAGTGTGGAAATGCACGTAACTGTAACCTGGTGTGTGTGGGATGTTCATGGAGTGAGTGTTTCTCTTGTGGTCTGCATCCTTTATCAATCAGGTCTTAATGCACAGCTTTGGCACAGAATTCCTTCCTTGTTAAAATGGCCACTTATGCATCTTCCCCCAAATAATAATAATAATAATAATAATAATAATAATGAGTAAACGATAAACACAAGGTCAAAACGGTATTAACAATTTAATTATTAATATTATTATATTACTGTATTACAGGTACAGATTTGGTAATAATTGGCATAATTTAAATGGAAATATAATACTGTATATCTCATCATAGTGGGTAAGACTGTGACCAGGTGAGCTGTGTGCCTGCTTCTTTTCCATGTGTCCACAATGGATAAATTGATGGGTGGATGGGTAGGTGGCTATCTTCAAGGCCCCTCCAAGCTTTTCCTTCTTAGAACTCCTTATCTTGAAACCAGACTAGGCTGGACATCCCTTTTTAACAGAGGGTCAGTCTTTTAGAGCTTTTCTGTCTCTCTCAGCCCAACCTTACAGGATTGTTGTAAGGATAAAAGCAATGGGAAAGAACCATGTATCTAACCTTGAGCTCCTAGGAGCAAAGATAGAACATACATGTAACAAAGAAGTAAAATAATACTTCCTATGTAGAAAGGTCCCAGGTTCTGTCCCCACGTCTACGTTCAAAAAGCTCTCTGGAAGTGCAATGGCACTCTGGTTGGCTGCTACCAGACAGGTAGTATTGCAATAGATAAAAAGTAGGCCAATGTTTGGCCTTCCAGATGTTTTAGACTTACTTCCAGAAGCCTGAATGGTCAATGGAAAGGGATTATGGGAGTTGTAGTTCATAACAAGTTGCTGTGGTTGTCCACTCCTAGGCAATTAATGTAAAAAAGCTTAGAAAAATTACTTGACTGAAGTACAGCTCCTATAATCCTGCAGAGAGTAGGCTACTAGCCTTGCTGGCTGGGGAGCTTATGGTACTGTAATCCCCTGGAGTAACTTTCCCAAGTTCTAAATCAGTGTTTCTCAACTTTGGTCCTTCATGTTTTGGACTTCAGCTCCCAGTAACCCAGTCAGTTTGGCCAACAGTTGGGAATTCTGGAAGCTGAAGTACAAAACATCTGGAGGACCAAGGTTTGGCAATCACTGCTCTAAATAAATTTGTTTTATGGGGTTGCTTCTTTTTTTATCTATGACTATAATGATTTGTTTATGCATCCATTTCTAGACCACTCAATTTCAGTGGCTCAGCGTGGCTAACACAGCATACACATACCATTTAAAGCTTGCCTTACCAAATAATCAGGGTGTGCCAAGGCAACTCATCCAACAATTGTGTGACTGTTATCATAATTATTAGTGGCATATGATTGCATGATTCTTTGTACATGAGGAATAAGGTAATTGTTTGTAAGACTACCAAGTCAGAAGACACTCAACAAGCTAGTGGGATAACTACAAGTCGGGCTGTGACTACTAATGCAAGTGAACACAAGCTGAAAGGATGTTCAGCTATTGGCATGCTCAGAGGTGAAAGGATTGTCCAAAGCTGCACAGCACATACTGTAGGAATACACAATGTGAAAAGCATGAATCAGAGGAAACTAAACATATTAAAACAAGAAATTGAATGTATAAACATTGCAATACTTGGGGTGATTAAGCTAAAGTGGACAGAAATTCAACATTACACAGTTTTTTTTAACTCAGGAAATGAAAATCTAAGAAGTGGCGTGGCATTAATAGTGAAGAGAAGTGTAACAAAGGCCCTGTACAGATGGGCCATTTAGTACGTACTCTGTACGTACTAGGGTTGCCTGGGGGCATCTCTTTTAGACGCCTGCAACCCTAGTATGTACGGAGTACGTACAAAATGGCGGCGCCCTGTTCACACGGGTGCCGTCATTTTGATGTAACAGCCACATCACATCCAAATGGTGCGGTGCGGCCATTACGTCATGGCACCGCTGTAGGGCGCTTGTGGCGCCCTTTCAGTGGCACCAAAAGGAGCTCCATTTTGGAGCTCCTTTGGCGGTGCATATCACTGGCATGGCCTTTAAACGGCCACACCAGTGATACAAAGAGAAAGGGCCCGAGTGGCCCCTTTCTCCCTTTCCCCACCGCTGTCGGGGTGTCCTTGGGGCATGAAGCCCCAAGGACACCTCTCTCCAGGCAGTGTTTTGCCGCTTCCCCACAGCCTGGAAAAGCGGTGGATTGGGGCCTCTGGGGCTGCCACTGTGGCAGCTGAGGCCCTGATCCGTCGTGGAAAGGGGCGAGTGCAGGCCTCCCCAAAGGGGTGGTCTGTATCCCGCCAAAGGCAGTCAAAGGATATAGTGCAAACTCTAACCAAATAATATCAATGGCATTGGATACATGGGCAGGAATGACCAACCCCATAGTATGCTGCCCACAAATCTGTGCTGTACCTGCCTCCAGCAATTACCTAGTTAGGCATAGTGCCAGGCAAGTGTCCAGATGCCAACATGCCATAGAGCAGCCCCCACTGCCTCCACCAACTCACCCACTGCCAACTCACCCACAAACTTACTTGTCACTAAGATCTGTCAACAAATACTAAAAACAAAACAATGGCCCACAGACTCGAAACACTCAATATACATTCCAGTCCTCAAGAAAAGGGATTGCAGTAACGAAAGGAACAGTGCATTAATCTCCCATGCAAGCAAAATGATGCTCAAAATTCTACAACAAATATTTTTACTACCTATAGAGTGGAAAATACTGAATGTCCAAGTTGGGTTCAGAAAAGGAAGAGGCCCTAGAGAACATATTGCAAACATATGTTGAATAATGGAGTACACCAAAGAAATTCAAAAGAAAATCAGCCTATGATTTATAGATTATAGCAAAGCTTTTAATTGTGAAGATCATGGAAAATTATGGATTGCTCTTAAAGAAATGGTTGTGCCAGAATATTTGATTGCCTTAATGTGTAACCTGTAATCAGGACAAGTGGCTAGATATATCCTTGAATGCTAATGTTAAGATTGTCCATATCATTCTATTTCCAATTTCTATGTATGCTGAAAAGAGAAGAAAATTGATATTTGAAATGTGATGTTGAATATAGCGGACTGCTAAAAAGACAAATAAATGGCTCCTAGAGCCTATCAGGTTTGAACTCTTCCTAGAAGCCAACCTTACTAAACTTAGGTTGTCATACTTTGGACATATCATGAGAAGGCATGACTCTCTAGAAAAGGCAATAATGTTTGGCAAGGCAGAAGGCAACAAGAAAAGAGGAAGATCACATTATATATTACACATGTCAGGAAGCTATGGCCCTGAGTCTGCAAAACTGGAGCAGGGCTGTTGATGACAGGGTCACTCATTTGTGGGGTAACCATAAGTTGAAGTCAACTTATTATTATGTTAACAACATGTTCCTTTTCCTTCTCCTTGCCACTCTCATGGTACTACAATCCCATGAGCTAGGTGAGGCTAGCACTGAAAATGACTTGCTCAAAGTCAACACATTTAGCTTCATGGCTCCATATCAACTTGAACTTTATCTGAAAGGTTGCCAGTCCAGCACTCTAACTACTATACCACACAGGCTCTTATTAACTGTTGTTTTTGTGTGCCTTCAAGTCGTTTGCGATTTATGGCAACCCTGAATTTACATGGGCTTAATATGATGAACAAAGGATTGCAAAGCAGGGAAGCAAGAATTCACAACATTCAGTGGTGGGTCATTAAGTGAAATGCATGGAGAAAGCCAGTCTTGATGGCAAATTACATGGTCCAACTCAACAGAAGACCAAAAATGGCAGCAATTTTATTGCTTCTTTAGAAAAGACAGCGTTTAAGGAAATTATCTTTTTAGACTAGGCTTTTTAGACTAGAATCACCCAACCACCATTGCCAGTGGGCATGCTGCCTGGGGGATTTTGGGAGATGTAGTCCACTCCAAAAATATCTTTCCCAAAGGAAGAACCCTACTGTGCCTTTCCTCATAGGAAGAGTGGCCATAAAACCAGGCACCGGCTGGGATACCTCCTCCCTTCCCACTGTCTCGCTGCCAATTTATAGCCTGCTCCAACTCAGACAGACAGACTGATGGACGTGGCAGCAGCACATTCCCACCTCAGCCGGATGGCTGGCTGGGGGAGTCTGCCATCGCCAATCTCTCTTGGGCTGCCAGACATCTTCTCTGCAAAGCCTCCTGTGTAAACACAGCCCTGATCTCCCACAGATGGCTCTCACCACCTGACCTCTGACCCCCTTTGGGGGATTCCAAACACTAATCCAGCATAAACTGCTATGGCAGCCTAGCTGGTTGGCTGGAGACAGAAGCAAACAGACAGGACCAGGACTGAATTGTCATTACAAATCCATGGGCATTGCCAGTCCAGACATGGCTGCCAGGAACCAGACTTGCATGGGCTACAAGACCAAGGTGGAAGCTACTTCATTAGGATAGGTTTAACATGGAGAGGGAAATTACCAGAGTTCAGATTCCTCACTCTCCCCAAAATGCTGAAAATATCAGGATTAATGATGCAGAAATGTGCCACAACAACTACTGCAACAACATGAAGGAGAACTCCAGTCACTTGCAAAAAACCTTTTTCTCACAACTTGCCTTCTTCACATATTTTACGAGTCATATAATTGCAAATCCAAATCAATATCTGAGATTAGGCAATAAAGCTTCAGGTAAGCCAAAAATGCTTTATCTCTCCTTAGGGTAGGGATGGACAATTTGTGGCCCTCCAGATATGGTTGGACTCCCAGCTCCCATCAGCCCTAGTCAGCACTGCCCATAGTAAGGTATGAACTACAGTCTAAATAAGCTGCCTACCCCCACTTTAGGAGATACACGGCACAGAATAGCATTCCCTTCAGACATGTTATACTGCAGCTCCTCCTATAATTCTCAACCCACAAGGCTACAGTCCACTGGGAACGATAGTACTTGCAGTCCAATGCAATCAGAGGGTACCAGTTTGGGGAAAGCCACAGCAGAAGACATGAGAAACTAGTCTGAGCCTCGGGCTGCCAAGCTTTCCCCACCAGCCTTATTCCTGAGCCTTTAAAAGTAATCTGGTAGGCATTTATGAAGTATACCTTTGTTTTCATGCCAGGAAAAGCTTGACTAGATATTCTTCTGACCACAGGAGTCCTCATCAAGTCCATTTAGCAATAACAACTTGGCAATACTAGTGAATCTGAGAGAGTGGGAAGTATCTCAAGCATGGCAAAGGTCGCAGAGACAGAATCAAGGCATCCAAACTCAGCCTGATCAAGAATGCTAATTGAAAACCAGATTTGGACAATCTATGATCGTACATTCAAACTTATTTTAAAAAAAAAACAGAAAAGATACAGGGCCCCCTTGAATTTGACAGGAGCAGCAACACTGAAGGCTTCTCCAATCCCAGTCATTTTTCCAGTCAAAATCACTTTCAAAGCTACAAATCTGTATGAGAACGGGGGGAGGGCGGGGGGGGATAGACTGACCACTGGAGAGGGCTTCTCTACTTTCACTGGTTGTGTAGCAGAAGGAATTTCAGCAGGTGTTGCTTGTTATGCAACCAAACAAGCAACGCCTGTTGAAATTCTCTCATCTACACAACCATTAAAGGCACAGAAGCCCTCTCCAGACTTCACTTTAGCTGGAGGAAAGTGAAACACAAAATTGGCACAGATTCTTCCACTTCTCTTGGGACTCTGATGGGGCTAACAGAAACTTTCAGGAGCAACCACTTTCCCTGCAACTCCAGGAAATGCCAAATTGGAGCCCCTTCCCCCCAGTATGGCTCCGTCAAAACAAATGCTGGGAGAGCCTATTGGAAATCTCCCGATTACTCCATCTGCATTTAGCTTTTGGTAAATGCATTGATTTGGAAAACAGTATGCTGACCTTTTATCAGATCTGTTTGTCCATCTAAGGCCTGCCTGCTACCTGTCTCTTTTTAAACTGGAGATGCCAGGGACTGAGGCTGGGTCCTTCTCGATACCAAACCAAGATAGTTTGATGTCTGGAGAGGTGCAACAATCGGCAAACCACCACTGCCTTAACCTGTCCAAGTCCAGGTCCACAATAGCCAAAAACCAGCCAAATTATTTTAACAATTAAGGCAGAAAATCCCCCATTTGGAAGTAAAAATATAATATTAAGACATTAAATAACAAACAATTTGCTGCTCTTTCCATACCCCATACATGTCCTAGTTTTGCAGGGATAGTCAAAGTTAATCTCTTTTGTCCCACTTTTTCATCTGTTTTTAAATGTCCCAGTTTGTTTCTTTGCCTTCCACTTTCCCCCTTTGTCCTCAGCGTGCTTCAGCTGCTGCAAACTGACTTCAAAGTGTCAAAGTAGTCTGCACTTAACCCGGAAGAGGGGGAAATCTTGCACTCCCAGAAGGCTCAGGCAAAAGCTACTGCTGCAGCCTATCCTAGCTTGCAAATTCTTCATTATTAATAATTTCTGTGATCATGACTACACACTGTAATGTTGCTTGACTATTTCTGTCCCAGTTTTATCTGTGAAATGTTAGTTAGAGAGTATGACTTTCATGATACCCAAATTCTCTGAGGCTAGCTCCTTCCCTCACTGCCTTGTGGAATGAATGTCTCTAGACCTTCTGCATGATGTCCGGGAATGCTGCCAGCAGACACTTGACAGTAGCTGATAACAGAGCCTTAGCACAGTGGAAGTGAAAGTAAAGCAGACCTTGCAAGGAACCAGTCTGAGAGCAGTCCAAGAAAACAAGCCGAGTTCAGAATTCCAGAAGTCCAAACATTCCAAGAGTCAAGCCGAAGTCAGGATACCGAGAAACAGCGTTGGTCAAACAGTCCAAGGTCAAAACAGCCAAGAGATAACAAAGTCCGGTCCAAGGTCAAGGTAACAAAGAATCTAGATACTAGGAGCTAGCAGCAATCACGCCGAGGGATCATGCAATAAACTCTAGCAACCAGCATTAGTCTCTCTCCCACTTAAGTAAGGGAAACTCTCCCTCGTGCCACCTGAGGCTGGTTGGCTAATTGCCTCTCAGCAATTCTCTGTGATCTGCGCCTGCAAGCACTCTCAGCTCTTCTCTCTTTGAAAGAAGGCACCTGCATGCAAGCTTCGTCCCCAGAGTCCCCACTAGGCAGTGGTACCATAGAAGGTCTCTCTTCGGCACTAGGACCTGGTTGAACCTCCTCCTCTGGGGTTGGAGGATCACAGCTGGGACCTGGCAGGGCAGGAACAGCACCTGGTGTTGCCTCAATCAGCCCTTGCTCTGGAGGAAGCTCATCCTCCTCCTCATCCTCCGAGAGCTGATCTTGGCTGGCCATGACACATGAAAAGCCATGTGCTCTGGCCATGAGCCACACTCCAGCTAAAAGGGACTATAATTGCTATCATTGTGTGCCCTCCAACCTTTCTATTGCACATTGCTTCTTTTTCAAACCATATTTGAAAAGCAGAACATATATTTTAAAACAAATCAAAGATTCAAATCCAGAGTACTCCTAGGGTGCTCAGGAGAGACGGAAGAAAATACTCAGAAGTGGTGAAGGAGCAAGGGCTGCCCAATGTGAAAGAGCCCCTTGGGGTTGGATACTGAGATCCCTGCCAAGTATTCTGAGCTACTCCTGAGATCCTTCTTAAGCACAAAAGCAAAGATGGTGAGTTCTTTCCTTGTAGGATCTCCCATTGGCCTTCTTAATCTTACCCTATCCAGGAAAAAGCCTTGATTTATGATTGCAGGGAATTTACAAAGCTCTCCTGGCTTTGGGAGAGAATATGTGGATGGTCTGGGCTGGGTAGCAGGAGTGACTGGCAACGTGGGGGAGAGGAAAAATTATGATGGAATGTGGCAGGATCACCAGCGACAGACATGTTGAGTTTCCCCTCCAAGATAAACATTTCTTATTATCCTCCACAGAGGGTTAAAAGAAGGACATACCCTCCCTTCCTTATATTTTCCTCTTGGAGCCAGTTGGCTGGTGTGTACATATCCACACAGAGTCCCTTTTTCTTTTCCACAGAGAATGTAGATCACAGCCACTGGTCTATGGTGGTCACTTTCTGCTGGACCACCTAATAAAGGCATCTGCTAGTTGCTGGGATGCTTGCCAACTATTCTTGGCTAATCCTGAAACCCTGCTTTCATCCAGCCAAGTCACACTCTTTAACGTTCTTGAGCAAGAAGTGCATGCTCAGGATTTCCCTGTATTTGAGGCCCAACTAAGGAAGCCCTAAATATGGTTGTTCTATGTGCTACAGTTAAAATAAGATCAGTTGCATCCAGTGGTAGCATTTTGCTAATAGAAAATGCTTTTGCTGCCTACAGCCATACCACCCTGAACACGCCCGATCTTGTCTGATCTCGGAAGCTAAGCAGGGTCAGGCCTGGTTAGTACCTGGATGGGAGACCCCCTGGGAATACCAGGTGCTGTAGGCTAAAAAAAAAAAGAAGAAGAAAATGCTTATGCTCTTTGACGATGCCTCCTCAGTCAAAGCTTATGCTGAGAATTTTGGAAGTTATACAGTACAGGATACAGCACAGAAGGCGAGAGTAGATAGAGAGGGAGACTGGCAAAAATGGGATGCCCTTCCTTTCACAAGAGTAAGCGTATTCCACAAGTGCAGAATGCAGTCTTGAGAGCGCACCAAAACAATTCTAGATCTTTTTGTCTTCCATTTTAAGGCAGAAAAGCCTCATTCCACCTCATTCCAGTCCACGGCCGCCCACTCTTTCAACCATCCCTGTTGATTCTCTGAGATGTTTTGTGTGAAAGTGGTATGGGTGTGTGAGACCTTTGAAGGAGAGAAAAGAAATAGATTCTGGACAATGCTCAAAGGGTTCATCCACACATGCACTTTTGTTGCTTGATGCTGGCATCATCAAGTGGTGACTTATACCTGTAAATGAGTCACTGGAGATTACCTAAATGCCACAGACCAATTTTTCATTAGTATCTCCCTAGATCATTATATATCATTGCAAGGCATTTTTTAAAAGGCAGCTATTATGTCCGGAGGTGAACTATTAAGTACAGACTGTTCAAAGCCATGCCAGAAAGAAGTAAAACATGGATGATCAATCCTGACAGCTGTATCTCCATCTGACTTGTGCATTTTAAGAAATGAGTATTGTCTCTGTGAGCCCATTAAGCCCAGAGTCTGCATCACAGTGTCATCCTGACCTGTCCCATGCATGCTGCTAGCTTGCCTGGACTAGGTTCAGTGTCATGAGAAATCACAGGATGGATGAATTAAGCTGCCTTAGCTAGAGATCATAGATCAAGGATGAGCAACAGCATTAATGGAGACCTATTTCTTTCCCCTGAACTCCTAGTGGGCTGTTGTTTTTGCATGCCTTCAAGTGGTTTCCAACTTATGGCAACCCTGTGGTGACCCCTACGGTTTTCTTGGCAAGATTGGTTCAAAGGAGGTTTGTCATTGCCTTTCCCTGAGGCTGAGGGTATGTGACTTGCCCAAGGTCACCCAGTAGGTTTCATGACCAAGCTGGGACTCGACCCCTCCAGAGTCACAGTCCAACAGTCAAACCATTAAGCCACACTGGCTATGCCTATACAAAAATCCCCATATCAAAAAGAATGTGATGTCACTCGCAGCTTAGTTTTCAGCTTTTAGGGGGATGCTTGATGGAAGTCAGTTGGGAGAGTGAGGAAGAATGAAGAGAGTAAAACCTCTCATGGACTCTCTGGATCATGGGACAGGGAGGTTTGAGTCCCCGGCAGGCTAGATTGGGGGCTGATTCTCCCCTCAAAATGATCAGGCATCAATAATCAGGACCACCAAGATTCATATGTAATTAAGCTCCCTGACGAACTACCAGTCACAAGTGTCCTAGTTTATAGCCATCTTTGCATTTGCTTAATAAGGTTTTACATATTTTACATATTTTCTCTCTTCCTTGATATTATAATTTTATCCTTTAAACACTTTTATAAATATTTAATTTATTATTTTGTCACATTCTTCATTTTAGTCTCCTTGTTAATTGTAGTAGCTGGTGATATTATTATTATTATTATTATTATTAATCACTTCATTCTAGATTTTTACTGTTTTGTTACTCATGTACATGCAGTACACAAAATTAATACTGACTTACCTGCCAGTCATCACACACACACACTTAAAAACAGTTCTGAGGTCTCTGAAACTTCTTTGCTTTGCAGTGATTTTGATATTTTTTCTGTGATTTTGAACTTACTTTTGAACTTAAAAAAGAATAGGTATCCTGAGGCACTGAAAGGTTGCAAAAAAGTGAGTCCAGAGGCTCCCTGTAGCCCTACCCTGCTGATATAGATCCCTCCTGCCCAGTGTTGCCTATCCTAAATGGCAATGGAGAATTCAAGGTAGTCAGGGAAGGCAACTCACAGTTGATGCCAGCAGTGGAACTAGGGACCCTCTGCACACAAAGCACATTCTTGGCAACTGACCTATATGGCCTTTCCCCTGGAGGAGCATGCATCTGTGACTGTGTAGTCTTGCCCCTATTCTTTCAAACACCCAGGGCTTCCTCTCCTCTAGCTCCTTTGGAAAGCAGTCTCTCAGCGTTTCTCTAGCCATGGCTATCCCTATCCCTATGCTTCTTTATACAGAATCCCTTTGACTCAGCACCAATGTAGGTCAGTTTGGACAGGAAACACTGGTAGCAATGACTGAATGCAAGTCAAATTAGATGCCTGTCTGCCTGCCTGCCTGCCTGTCTAGAGTTGATGCTGCTGATTTTAAGCTGGGAATGAAAAATAGGACAAATGTGGCTTGGAAGAAGGATCTGAAGGGAGAAAGGAAGGGAGCTGTGTTGTCCCTCATCCAGTCTCAAAGTGGATCATGAAGTCATTTCCATTGGTCCCTGCTAACTGCCATTCAACACATGCCTGCTCTCACAGTCATAATTTAATTTCCCCCACTCTCTCGCCACCATTCAGTTGGAGCAATGCTTAATGTGAATTAGGAAGAGAAGGAAGGCCAAATATTTGAAAATGCACTGAAAGCCAGAAAAATTGAGCCTAAGAACACAGAGAAACAAATATGTATCTGAGCACATATGGAGTGCTTTTCTGTCCCTGCAGAAGAGTTCATGGCACAAGGAATTAAGATTTCCTGGCCAAGGATGGCTGTGGGTTTTTCCCCTTCCCTTATAGACATTAAGCACTATAAGACATCTGTTTGCTTCCGCATCCTGGAACATCTCCAGTCTTCTCTAAGTCCTGAAAGACCTGCTCCAGGGTTATTTCCAGTGTCTCCACTTTCCCCTTGAACTGTTAATTTCATGGTCCAGATTTACTCCCACTTATTCTAAATGTGTTGTTGTTGTTTCATTTATATTCTGTCTTTTTCCCCGTGATGGGAATCAAGGTGGCTTACATTATTAAAGCCACTACAGCTGAAAAACCATAGAAAACATTGGTTGTGTCTTTCTGTGTTATTTTTAAAACAATTAAACAACCTATAGGGATAAAACCTTTTAAAGTTCATTAAAAGACCATATAAAAATCCACAAAACAGCTCAGCAACCATTAAAACCCATCACAGTCCGTTCCTAAGAGCCTGACAGAATATGAATGTTTTTGCTTGCCAGTGGAAGGAGAGCAAGGAGGGAGCTACCCTAGCCTCCCTGTGC
The DNA here is from genome assembly GCF_019175285.1 of Sceloporus undulatus. Classification (NCBI taxonomy): domain Eukaryota; kingdom Metazoa; phylum Chordata; class Lepidosauria; order Squamata; family Phrynosomatidae; genus Sceloporus; species Sceloporus undulatus. The sequence continues at coordinate 174,150,672 of NC_056523.1, read as the reverse complement.
ATTACTCTATGTGCACAAAACATTATAGATGGATGTCAGAACCCACAGAAGGCTGACATACTGCTTTATATTGTAATGGTGAAAGCAGGAGTTGCGAACTGGTCAGGAGTTGAAAACCTCATCCAGCTGCTCTTATGCTTTTATCAACAAGATGGCATGCAGAGATTAATACTTTTCACAATTTGAAGATTAAAAATAGCTTGCTAATGTCTAATTCTCCAGTACACAAAAGTTAGAATTGTACAAGCCACTGTATTCTCCATCACCATGTATGCATGTGCAAGGTGGTCAGTGAAGAAAGCAGGTGTGAAGAAAATCAATTATTTTGAAATGTGGTGCTGGAGAAGAGTTCTGAGGAGACCGTGGGCAGCCAAAAAGACAAACAAATCAATCCTTGAACAGATCAAGCCTGAAATCTCCCTGGAGCCAAGATGATCCAACTGAGGCTGTCCTACTTCAGCCACATCATGAGAAGACATGACTCACTAGAAAAGATAATAATGCTAGCAAAAGTGTAGAGTTGTATAGAAAGAGAGGAAGAGTGGGATGAACTCTATTAAGGAGGTCACAGGTATGAATTTGCAGGACTTGAGCATTGCAGTGGAGGATAGGGAGTCTTGGAGATGTCTCATCTACAGGTTAGCCATGAGTTAAGATAGACTCAAAGGCAGTTAATGACAACAATAGCCACATTCAGCACACATGCATAATGGCCTGTGCTTCACTTGCTGGCTGCCTTGCCTTTTAACTAACAGTTAAAAAACAATATTGAAATCTGTTAAGACAACAATAGTGAACAAGTTATCCGAGGCCTCACAGACACATCAATACAGAGAAAAGGAGCACGAGAGATAGACAGCTCACTTGCCCCCACCCAGGCTTGTATGTGAGGATTCACTCTCTAAACTATGCCAATTATCCTCATTAATGAACACATTAGACGCAAAGTCTCATTTTTTGCTTATTTATTAGGCATTTTGGAGTCTGGCACAGCAAAGGGCCAATGGTTCACAGATGAAGCACTTCACTGTCCTCTAGTGCTGTGAAGGTGCTACTGCATAGCCTCATTTCAGAAAATCAACACACTGGTGTTTCTTTTGTCAGGTTTGAAATAGCATTCTCATGCTTAAACCAAGAATGATTCAATATTAAAAGCGGGCCTTTTAAACAAAAATGAGTCTATTGATTTAGTTTACATAATTTGCAACCTGCCAAGATCCTGAATGAAGATGGTGAAAATAATGTCTATAACATCACATTAAAAAAAAAAAAGATTTCCCCTTGTTTAGAGAAAGGAGACTGCCTGGTTATTTTGTACATGTTTGCTTAAATAAATACTGCTTCTTCCTCAATTTCCCCTCCAATTCCTTGGATAAATTTTAGGCAAAAATCAGGCAATGTTTCTTCTAACCTTCTTTGAGAGCAGAGGTATAAATGTCTACTAAGAAGCAAGTCTCATGGTATTCAGCAGGGTTTACCCAAATGTACAGGTGCACACAGGACTGCAGTTTTTGCTTACAGTCCTTAAGTGCACACAGCATAGGCTCAGTGGAATTTTCTTCCAGAAATACATATTCAGGATGAGGGTCCAAGTTGGGTTATTGTTAGCTACTGAATATAATGAAATCACATACTGTAGTAGCAAGTGTCATTATGTTTTCCCAATCAGCCGCTTTTCATTTCCTTCTCTTTGTCATCAGTCCAGCCTTTACCAGCCTGTTCCCCTCCAGATGTGTTGGCTAAAAAACCCTTCATCTCAGGAGTGTAGCTATTCAGGGTACAAAATGAGGGTGGTGTTGTTATAATTGTGTGCCTTCAAGTTGTTTTTGACTTATGGAGACCCTGAGGCAAATCTATCACAAGGTTTTCTTGGCAGAATGTGTTTAGAGGGGTTTGCCTTTTACTTCCTCTGAGGCTGAGAGAGTGTGACTTGCCCAAGGTCACCCAGTGGGTTTCCATGGCTGAGCAGGGATTTGAATGTTGGTCTCCAGCATCATAGTCCAGTGCTCAAACCACTACAGCATGCTGGATCCAACATGAAGGCACTGCTTCCACGATAAGAATTCCCTTCCCGTAAAATTTTGCTTCATTCCCAAAATTTGTAGCATTGCAGAGGGATGTGGAAAATTATTCATACTCAGAACTCTTCTATTTCCTGTGCTTATAGTCTCTTGGATGGCTAAACTATGGCCCGATTTAAACGGGCCTTTGCGGCGCCCCCGTCACGTGCTAGGGGTTGGCCGAGGATGCAGCATCCATACCGGCCTCAGCCCTAGCACATGACTGGGGCGTAATCATGGCAACCTCCTGTCCACATGGGGGCCGCCATGATTACATCACACGTGCGCCACCTCCAAACGGAGCAGCGTGCATGTTACGCCCTTGTGCCGCTGCAGGGCACTTGTGGCGCGCTTTCAGTGGAGCCAGAAGGAGCTCCAAAACGGAGCTCCTTTCGCCACTTGTATTGCTGGTGCAGCCTTTACATGGCTGCACCAGCGATACAGAAGAGAAAGGGGCCGAGCGCCCCCTTTCTCTCTTTCCCTGCTGCTGTTGGGGTGTCCTTGGGGCATGAAACCCCAAGGACACTCCTTTCCAGGCTGTGGGGAAGCGGCTTTTTGTCGCTTCCCCAAGGCCTGGAAAAGCGGCGGATCAGGGCCTCTGGGGCTGGTGCTGTGGCCGCTGAGGCCCCGATCCATCAGGGAAAGGGGTGGGTGCTGGCCACCCTAAAGGGGCAGTCTGTATCCCGCCTATATTTCTAAATGTATGCCTGACTTTTTTTTTACATTAATACAATGCTCAAAATCTGGGAAATGAAAGAAAATTTCAATTGATATAACAGCATTCTTATTAGAGGGCAATGACTTGATTTTGATACACACAAACACACCATAGCTACATCCCAGCATTATTCCTATCTAGCTTGTCAATTCATGGAGCTTGTGTCAAATATGTGGGGCAGGGCAAGCTGGGACAGTCAAGTCTAATCTATTTACACGAGATTATAGCTGATGGGAAATGCCATCCAACAGTATTTGGAGGATTGTGTGATTCCATACCCCTGCTTTAAGGCAAGGGTAGGGAAACATAGTTATCCAGATGTTGCTGGATTACAGTTCCCATCAGGCCTAGTCAGCATAGCCAATGGTAAAGGATGGTGAGAGTTTGCAGTACAACTGGACAGCTGCAAAATTCCCATCTCTGCTTCATAGAAAGCACTGGATACTAGAATACAGTCCACTCACCATACTGATTGGAGATGATGGGGTGACATATCTGAAGAACAACAGTTTGGGGAAAACCATGGAGTGCAGGAGTGAAATTTAATAGACTTCAGATGTGGTACCATGCATTGCTGAGAAAGTACAGTCCAAGGATTTTTCTTCACAGGTCAAGTTTAAATGCATCACCTTTGATTTTCTTTCCCATTATCTTTTACCTCAAGTATTATTCATGCTAAAGAAAAAAGAGAAAGATATTTGTAATCTAAATCATTGAAAGAAGAGCATGCTTTAAGGATCAAATTGCAAAGATGAATGCAGGTAGTTAGAACAAAGCCCTGAGATGAAAAGAGAGAGAGAGATGAATTAATGAAAAGCAGCACCATGAGGTTCTGATTTTTAATAGAGTGGTTGGTTAACTCTTTCTTTGTCTACCATTCTTCCATGCAAAAGTCAGCCCTTCAGGTATTTCCCTCACATATTTCCCTCAGGAGAAAAGTTAAATCTTTACCTCACAGCATATTCACACCATCCCAGCACTTAAGACCACCTTCTCAGTGGTAGTTGGTGACTTTCATATCAGTTACACAGTGTCTCTGCTTTGGCTTTTAGTCCAAATTTTAAGGGAGCTATCTGACATGCTGAACACTATCCCCCCCCCCCCAAAAAAAAATAGGTTCAGCACCTTGAAAATTTCATTTGAAGCTCTGATGAAAGCCTGGGAAGAATTCACTTTTCCACTGATATGGGAATCTGCAGTCACCACCACAGTCATCTTTATTTAACAGAAAAAGACGCAGACACCATCTTATGTATTAAAATACCTTTAGTCAGAGTAGCACCTTGGATAAAGCTAATGACTTGGTCAATGCAAGGCAGCTTCATATGTGCCCATGTGTGCTACAGCCTGAACCTATTATGTTTACTTCAAAGTAAAGAAAATAATACTTTTTAAGATAAAAGGCAGGAGGAAAAGAGGAAGAGACTGCACTAAAGGTGGATAGACTCAGGCAAGGAAGCCATGCCCCTGTCTCAGCAAGACCTGAGCAGGGCTGCTGATAACAGGGTTGCTTGGAGGCCCTTCCTTCATAGGGTTGCCATAAGTTGAGGTCAGATCAACTAGATGGCAATCAACAACCAAGTCTTACTGAGTTGAATGAGACTCGTGCTCAATTTGGAGATCACAAAGTTAACATCTTAACAGGTTAATTCTATGCATGTTTATCCAGGAACAACTCTCTGTGATGTTAAATGAATTATGCATTTTTTAAAAAATAAAAATGCACACTTCATGCAAATAGCAGGCTCTCTTGAAATGGGAAAAGGTTTTCAGATTCACAGTAAGCAATGGGATATGGTCTAAATACTTCATCAGAAGCTGTTCACTGCACTGGAAGAAAGGTTTTTATTAGAACAAGTGTGGATTTCCTTCCAATGAGAACAGCAAACTTAAAGGAGCAATATTCAACAGGACTGCAGCAGAGGAGGAATGCATTAAACCCCTCCTCAACTACTATGATTCCAATAGTTATGAACCTCCTAACAGCAGATGCGTTTTTTTAAAAATTGCATGCACATTCAATGCAAGTGTGGATTTATTCACACACATCTACTATGGGACCTCAGAGATATATTCCATTGCATTTAATGGGACTTACTCTCAAATATATGTGCACATGATAGACAACTTAGTCTGTTGCAGCAAAGAGGATCAAAAAGAACCAACATTAGTATGCTTCAGAATAAAAAGGTACCTGCTTTTTTCCCAGGACACCAAGAGTGTGCTAAAACACACAGCCGGAAGCAAAGGAACCGGATGGATGCAGTTGGAAGGCAAGCATATATTTTTATAGCAACTTTCCTCAATCCATCTCCTTCCAAAAATTACATCTTACATTAATGCCATTCGGCAAGGCCACATTGGCTGGGAATACTGGCACTGTAGTCCAACACATCTGGAGGGCATTAAACTGGAGAAGTTTGTTGTAGAATGAGCATATACATTTTAGTAGGCCACGTTTATAGCATTTGTTGATTATTTATTTACTTATAACCTACCTTTCTTGCAATGAGCTCAAGAAAACATACATTGTGCTCTCCCTACCACCAGCACTTTTTCATCATCACAACAACCATATGGGCTACAAAAGGGCTGGGACACACAGAGAGAATGAAAAGCTCAAGGTTACCCAAATAATTCAAGGCTCATGGGGAGGGTCTAAACTTGGATGTCCCCGACCAATGCTGAAACCACTACACTACATGTTGTTGTTAAATATTTGATGCCCCTGTATTTACTACAGATAGAGCTAAATACTCTGAAGGTATCAGATTCTGTCTGCTCTTGGAAGCTAAGTAAAATCAGCCCTGGTTAGTACTTGGATGGGAGACTGCAAAGGAATACCAGGTGCTGTAGGTTATATTCCAGAGGAAGGAACTGGCAAAGCCACCTCTGAGTATTCCTCACCTAAGAAAACCATATGAAATTCACTGGGTTTCCATAAACCAACAGGTGACTTGAAGGCGCGCGCGCACACACACACACACACATTTACTACTGCTACTTTTGTAAGATTAGAGATAAAATGAGGTAGAAGCAGCTGATCTGTTCTCATGGTTGTGGATCATGTATGTTTCATAATCAACATACATTAGAAAAAAACAACCTCTAGTAATTCAGTTGTTCCCCAATGCCCAAGGGGTACACAGCCAAGTATGTACTTTTATTTTATCTGCACCTATGGAAGGAAGGTAGCACTGGCAGCATGAGAGATAGGATCCTAACCTCCCCCTTTGATGGATACCAAGGGGCTTACATGTACCCCGTTGGTTTTTCCATCATGGCAAAAAAAAAAAATCCACAGCTTTCTCTTGGTGTTTTTTACAGGACATGATCCCTTCAGTGAAATTTATGTGACAGGAGGAGGTAGGATGGAAGGGGTGCTCTTACAGGATGGGAGGACATGCAGCCCTGGAGGAGACCATGCATTGCTTTTGATATGAAAGGCAGGTGGAGACTGCTGTAAGAACAGGGCACAGTGGCTGTTGTTCCTCAGCATTGAATGACTCCAATCTCACCTTCAGAGTTGAATTCAGTCAGGCATGGGGCTACCAGAGAGCATCTGGGTTGTGCCACTACAGGAGGCTCTGTACAAAGGGCAGTTCTCTCTTCTTTAGCTAGTCCATTTTAAGCCTCAGTGCCACACCAAACCACACAGGGGTGCTGTGCTGCAGAGATGGGGCATTCTCTTCTCCACAGAAGGCACCACTGAATGCAGTCTCGGAGGTCAGTGCAAAACTCAGAGAAGACCTGCTAGGAAGAGAAACCAACAATATATATTTAAATCAGAAGGAGAATCTTTGGGGGGGGGGGAAGAGCCTTTTCGCCTTTTCCCTCATCCCACATATCCACAAAGTGAGAGAAGGGTGGAGCTGTCAACAACTGAGAAATGCCAAGTTTGGGGCAGGGGGAGCAGAAGGAGGAGCAACAGATTTCCATGTTCTTCTTGGAAGCCCTCTGGACCTTTAATAAGTATATGCCAGGTAGAAATGCAGTAGGTAATGTTCAATCATTCTCTCTCCTTTTCTGCCATGCACATGCATGTACACACATGCACACCTCTCTGTTACTATAAAAAAATAGGTATGGAATAATCTCTTAAAGTTTGAAAAAAGAAACAAATTCTGACACGAATCACTTCCTCCTAGAGTTGACAAAAAGTATTTTGGGGATTACAAATCCCAGAATCCCCAAACTAGCCAGGTGTGGTTTCCTGGCTTGGGACTTTGAGAGCCTTATGTAGAAAACATCTGGAAAGCCAGATGATAACCACTCCAGTACTAAAAAAGGTTTTCCATGTTATAATGTATCCCACAACATAATCACAGCAGTTTGTAATGCCTATCTTAGCTATAATATGGGATGTATACCCCTTTCCATGTGTAGAATTAATCCCATTCTACCAGTTATAGTTGCACAACCTGGGATGAAAGGGATGGGAATAACATTTCTAGGGAGGCTTGAGGTATGGAAGCATCAAGCTGGATTGAACCAAAAACTTAATTTCTTACACTCAGCAGCAGTTGTGACCAGTCACCTTTAAGAAGCTGGGCACAAAGGGGCTGGTTATTTCTAGCATTTGAGAATCAGAGGGATATACTGCTCCCAAACATGGAGCCTCCATGCATAGGCTTTGTGGCTAAAATAATAACCCATTCCCCCATGAATACATTTGTTTATAGGTATTTTTTTCCTTTATTTGTTTTGTTGCAGATTTTTTTAGAACCAGGGAGACCCAGGAGCACGATTAAAAAGGAAACAGAGGCGGGGTGCAGACTGCCCAAAAGAGGCACCTCCTTGGCGCCTCCTTGGCGCCTCTCATTGCTGTGCAGGAGCGCTGCAGCATAAAAATTGCACGGCACAGCCGTGCAACAAGAAAGGAGCTGCAAAAAGCAGCTCCTTTTTGTGGCGCCACAAAGCGCCACAAAGCGCCACAAAGCGCGAGATGCCGCGGTTACATCGCAGCTGCTCAGTGCCATTTAGAGGCAGCGCAGCTGTGATGTAATCATTGCACACGCCATATGTATGGCGCTGTGCAACTGCGGCATGTGAATGACATGCTGGGGTTGTGGGGCGTGTGCACGCGCCGCCCCGAGGCAACCCTAGCACGTCGTGGACGCGCCACAAAGGGTCCATCTGGACAGGGCCAGAGTTTATTTAGCTGTAGCTCTCTCCAGAGGAAAACTTCCAAATTCTGGAGCCCTGGTTTATAAGTGACCCAGTCTTTTATAGAACTTTGAACAAAGAAAACTGCAAGTTACATTCATTGGTTATACATAAGTTAAACATATATACCCCTTTACACTCATTGGAAGCCACATGTCTCTCCTCATTTCCAGTGAGGTAGGATAGGCTGAGAGAAAATGACTGGCTCAAGGACAGCCAGTCAGTTTCACAGCTCAATGATGACTACATCCTAGTCTCCCAATAGCCTAGCCACTGCACTGGGGCCGAATGTGACACAGCATTAGCTAAAGAAATATGAAATGCACTTATGATCCTTTAAAGGGCCAGCAAAACACTCCGAGGCAATCTGATCCCAAAGAAAACCCCACGCCAGCCACGATACTATAGCCCTCTCTGGTTTCCTCTACCTCTTTTCACAGTCCCTTGATAAACACCCAAGGGCCTCATCCCATTACCCTGCATCTGGATGTGTGCCTACTGTATGAGAACTGGGGAATCAGAGCACCTACAGCAGCACAGATGTAGAAGCTGGCAAAAGCACCAACCCCCTGTTGTGAGACATTACAACAGAGCTTCCTTGGCATGCTTTCTTGCCTCCTCCTCCTCTTCCTGGCAAATTTTCCAGTGAACAAAAGCAGATCATTAGCAGTCAGGGAGCAATCAGTGCCCGATGGATGAGCTGCTTCTAATGCCAAACTCATTAAATGCCATGAAATTAACCAAGGGGAATCACCTCCTGAGGAGGTGCGTCCCTCCACTGTGGGCCACTGTGCACCTGGGATTCCAGAGGCAGACTAGGAACATTGGGCTACTGAGAGACTCTGGCATTGCCAGTTGGTATAGTAGAGGCATGTAGATATTCCACAGTTCCAGAGAAGCACATAAACTACAGGATAAGGCATTAGTTAAAAAAAAAGACAGGCTTGAGGGAATTTTGTCTTTCTTTTTAAAAAAAAACCAAGTTTCTAGACTTCATGGTTAGGAAATTATACGTGAAAATATGTGGGCAGTGTCTGCAGAAATCCGTGATGTCTTAGGGATTTGCAGGTTGGCTAAAATTTCAGAGGACTAAATAAATTATGTGAAGTCATACACATTACAGAACTATGCCAAAATAAGGTGTTCTTTAACTTTCTATATATATATATATATATATATATATGGGTTTAAGTATTTGGGTTGGCTTAGTCTATGATTTTTAAGGCAACAAAGTCAATCAAGCCACATACCCTTCACTTCCTTTTGCCACAGCTGGAATTAGATCTGTTTTTAATAAGCTGCATAGTGTATCCCCTGGGTTTCAAGCTCACCAATCTCTGAAGGAAATTCAATAAGATTAAGTGGATGTTTCATGGTAGGGCTGAGCTCTTTATGCTAGCAATTAATTTCCAAAAAGGATAGGCATTAAGACAGTCTTCTCCAGTCCAGTGCTCTCAAGATGTGTTGGATGGCAATTCCTCATCATTCCCAATAACAGTGGCCAATAGCCATACTAGATGGGGATGATGGGCACTGCAATCTAACATGGTTGAAGGACACTGAGCTAGGGAAAGCTGAAGCAAGGAACCCACAACCTGTGACCTAACCAACCTCCCCAAAGTTGCCTGTGTTTACTTCAGAAGAAAAATGCATCCTATACATGCTCTCACTGCATATTTCATTCATCCAAGGTCAAGTTCTAGCACTCAAAACAGAATCGAGATCTGTGCTCTAGGGCTTCTAAAACAGTTCATGAGCCTTAGAGCAAACATGAATCTTCCTGGTATTGTAAAAGAGACGATTTAGACCTTTTTCTCTCCATGCTGCAGTCTGCTCTCATCTCTTTGCTGCCAGGGTCCTCTTCCCATACTCTTTGCTTAAGACCTCTTGCTTGAGGCAATAACTGGAATGCATCTGTGGTGTTGTCTTGGTTTTTGGACCTTGATTCTTGTGGCCTGTTGATCTGTTATTGGGTTGGTTTGATTTTTAATTCTTCAGATATAATTAGCATATTCCTGCAGCTTCTCTCAAGTCCTCTTATAAACCATCTAGCCCTTTTTTCTTAGACTGCAAGTCTGGTCCCTGAGTTAAATCCTGTAATACTCCTCATTGCTCAGGAATCTAAAAACAGGACCATGAACTAAGCCTGAGGTTTATCTACTACCACACTACTACTTCACAGAGATGCCCCTGGATAGCCAAGTCTTACTCGCTCTTTCCCCTTCCTAAACAGTGGTTTGTTTGTTTTGTCCCATCATTATTTTAATGCTATCATGATGCTATACTCTCCTCCTCCCCACATCCTCATAACAAATCTGTGGGGCAGATGAGGCTGAGAGAGAGAGAGAGACTAAGTGGCCCAAAGTCACTCAGTAAGTTTCCAAAACTCAAACAACTACATCACACTGGCTTCCATTCTTAGCCCAGCTTCATTGGAAGGCTAGACATTATAAGACCATGCTATCATGCATTGTGGTTACGTGCCTTCAAGTCATCCCTAAGGTGAACTTACCACAGGATTTCCTTGGCAAAAGTTGTTCAGAGGTGGTTTGCCTTTGCCTTTCTTTGAGGCCAAGAGAGTGTGACTTGCCCAAGATCACCCAGTGGGTTCCATGGCTGAGCAGGAATTCAAACCCTAGTCTCCAGAATCGTACTCAAACCATTTCACTATGTTGCATCTCCTATCACGCATATATACATAAATATAAAGACACATATAGACGCATGCACACACACGCTCACACACACATGCATTCTGCTAGGTATTTCTGCCATGCAGAATTTTACAATGTTAATGGACATTACAAAATAATAATGACCACAGAAGATCTGCCCATCTTTAAAGTGGATGATAAAGGCACCTAAATTGTTAAGGATTTTCTATACTCTGGCTTAGTCATTAATCAAAATGGAGACTGTAGTCAAGAAATTAGAAGATAAATACTTGAAAGAGCAGCTATAAGATCCTCAAGTGTAAAGATGTATCACTGTACACCAAAGCCAGGTCTCTGCGCTATAGTATTTCCAATTTCTGTATGGACAGTGAAGAAAGCTGACAGGAAGAAAATCAACTAATTTGAAATGTGATGCTAGAGAAGAGTTCTTCAGATACCGTGGACTGCTAAAAAGACAAATAAATGTGCCTGAGAGCAAATCAAGCCTGAACTCTCACTGAAAGCCAAAATGAGTAAACTGACGCTATTGTACTTTTGACATATCATGAGATATGATTCACTGGAAAAGGAGCTAATGTTCAGTAAAGTTGAACACAGTAGGAAAAGAGGTGGCAGACTCAGTCAAGGAAGCCCCAAGTTTGAATACCTGTCTGAGGAAGTTAATAACAGGTTCTCTTCAAGGTCTCTCATTCATAGGGTCACCATAAGTCAAAACTGACTTGTGGGTACCTAACAACAACAACAAAATGAAACTTGGAAAATCTACAGAAAACATAACCCTCACCTGCTACCCCAGCTGTATCTACATCATGATACTGAGCTGATTCAAAGCAGAACAAATCTAAGTATGTTTTTTGCAGACATAAATGTCATTGAGCTTAATGCAAAATAGTGTGCATAGGAATGCAGTGTTAGAAAATTACATATTTCCTACATAGAAGACACAAAAGAAAATATGCACACAGACCATAACATGATGGTTATGTTAAATGTTTTTTAAACTACAAGTCATTATCAACAGTCCTTGGAGGAATTAACTGCAGCTTATTATCAACAATAGATGAGCATTAGGAATCATCAGCCATTAACATACATGCACCAAATCAAAAAGGTTATGATTGAGGTTGTATACTAGTTGCTACACAGAAGGGTTTTCTGTGCAGGAAAAGTGCAAAAAGCCAAAATGCCCATGGCACATGCATACGCCCTCTTAGCTTGTTCTGTCCTTTTCTGTGCCAATTTCTCTTCCCCATAATACTGAACATAGAACAGTCTTCTGAATCTATCTTATCAAGTGACCTGTCAAACTTTAAATCGATGGATACAAATCTTGTTCTGCAGATGGACCAAGAGATGAAATCCTCTTTCCAGGTGGAATTCCAAATCAAGGCAAGAATGACTTGCAAATTTGGTTTCCTTCCATATCTAGCTGTACTGACTTTCTGATTGCAGGTGAATAGCATTCTCACAGTAGGCAAAGAGATAGCTTTATAAAAAATTCATATCACTAAGGTGCCTCCCTGTGGCCATTTCAAGGATCGCAAGAGGGCCCTTTGTGTCAACACAGAAAAATTAAACGGCTTAAAATCTATCACCGACTCTGCTGATTAAACCCACCATGCTTTAGAAAGTCAGGTTTCTGTTGTGGAGAATAATATTCATGCTGATTTAAAAATTCAGTCCTGACTAGTGGCAGCTGATCACTTCTGAGTTATTATGTGAAATTTGAAGGAACTATCCGACGTGCTGAGCTCTATCCCCCACAACAGGTTTACCTCCACTAAAGTGGACTAAAACCCAGAGTGGATTCAGCAGCCCTCTGACATGGAAACCGTGACAAAGCTTGCAGTGGTATTGGGATCTTGAGATTGTCTTTGCTACCTGAGGAAGACAAACATGGAAGAATGTGAGAGATGGACAGTGAAGAAAGCAGATAAAAAGAAAATTTGAGGTGCTGGAGAAGAGTGCTTAGAATACCATGGACAGCCAAAAAAGACAAAGAAATGGGTCTTTGCCCAGATCAAGCCTGAACTCTCCCTGGAAGCCGAGATGATTAAACTGAGACTTCATACTTTGGCCACATCATGAAAAGGCATAAAAAGACAATTAATACAAGGAAAAGTAGAGGCTAGTAAAAAGAGAGGAAGGCTGCACATCACATAGATAGACTCAACTAGGGAGCTTACAGGCCTGAATCTACAAGACCTAAGAAGAGAAGTGGAGATTAGGAGATGTTTCATCCACAGGGTTTCCATGAGTCGAGCACAACTCGAGGGCAGCTAACAACAACAACAACAAATCTGACTCCCCCACCACCACCTTCAAAAGAAATATAGTGCCTTATAAATTGTTGAACTGCAACTCCCATAATCCCTGACAATTGACGACAGTAGATGGAGACTACGAATGTTACAGTTCAACACATCTAGAGACTGCAAAGATGGAGGAGGCTACCCTGTACATAAAGAAAGAAGCTGCTATCAGGAACAAAGCCGGGTGTTGCTGAAAAGTGGTCCCAGGCTGTTGCATAGCAATGAGTATCAGTTGGTGGGGAGCACTCATAAGAGAAGGACTCTGTCTTCATGCCTGCAGTCAGCTAGCTTTCCTAGGAGTTTATCAGACAAGGGAAATTGGAAGTATAATCCAACGGCAATCCGAATGCAATCATGGGGTTTAACGTTATTGCATGATAGACTACCACATGCAATTTTGGGCAATGGGAAGTCAGTCCGAATGCAATCATGGGGTTTCACATTATTGTGTGATAAACTACCACACACAATTGCAATTTCGGGCAATGGAAAGTTAGTCCAAACACAATTCAAATTCACGTAAATTCGCTGAACTAGCAAATTCACGTGAATGTGTTCTGGCCCCATTTTCCTTTCATTCAAAATGAAGAGAAATTCTTCCTGTATGATAAACTCCCTGGAGCCAGCTGAGTAGCCAAGTGTTGGGGAGGGGAGGCACTGGATGAAACTTAAGTTTTAAATCCATTGTGGTTCTACTTATGGTGCAACTTTGGTAATCTTTCCTGATATGCAGAGCAAGGGAGTATGGGAGTTTGGAGTATCTTCAGCATGGAATAAGCATTTAATTTAATTTAATTTAATTTTATTTTATTTTATTTTATTTTATTTTATTTTAAACTATCCAACCAGTGGCCATGTTGGCTGGAGGATTCTTGGAACTGGAATCCCAAAAGTAACTGTTCCAAGCTTTGGTTATATAGGTACTTCTTTCAGGAATACAGTCCTCACACAGACAATGAGAGCATTGTTCCAAGACATAAGAACATTGTGGCCAAAGACCTAGAGCCTAGAGTAGGAAAGAAAATCAAGACTCCACATAGTGCCATGACATCAAATATCCAGGTAGCAGCAACCGGCATAATACCCCAGCACCATGTGAATGTCCACATAAACTTGACATCAGGAAGCAGGGGAAGCACTCAAAGGAGGCACTTCAAGGAGCTCAATACCAGCCACTGGCAGAATTTAAACTCTGTCCTCCTCTCTAACCCCTGGAAGCCCACCCATGTTCCAGCTTAGGGATCAGTGGGGCAGGTGGGCTTTATATGACTCTCCAGCTGCTGTAATATAAAACTCCTGAGCTCATGTTCCCTTCAGGGTGAGGGGTCGAAGGAGAAACGCCTGTGCCTTTGGGGTGGGGAACAGCAGCTGCTGTCTCAAGCTCCCAACCTTGAAGAGAAGGGATCATTAAGTGCAACCCCAAGTTCAGATGATGGCAGCAGGAATAAGGATGTAGAAGAATAAGTGTGTGGCAAAGAGTGAAGGGAGTGGGACAACAGACCTGTGTTTCATGGTAAGAGGTGATCATGACCCTGTTCCTACTGTATTATTTTGAAGTTATTAATTTCTCATTTATTTTCAGCAAAACTTAGAACAAAAAGAAAGTTTAAAAGTAACTTTGTTTAGATTTCTGTAATGCGCTCTACATGGGACTACCTTTGTACCAAACCCGGAAGCTTCACTTGATTCAAAATGCTGTGGCCAGATTGATCACTAAAACATCTAGATCAGAACATATCACACCGATATTAAAATCTTTACACTGGCTACCAATCAGCTTCTGGGCCCAATACAAAGTGTTGGTTATTACCTTTAAAGCCCTACATGGCTCAGGCCCAAGTTACTTGAAGGAACGCCTCTCCCTACACAATCTGCCCGACACACTCAGAACATCTGGAAAGATATTACTAGAGTACCCAAAAATCAGACTGAAATCGACCTATGACAGGACATTTACTGCTGCTGGCCCCAGACTTTGGAACAACCTGCCGGAGGAGATCTGTCACATCAGCACCCTAGATGCTTTTAAGAAAGCAACTAAGACAGATATCTTCCGGCGGGCTTATCCACCATAATGGAACCTCGGTAATACCCTATCTTCCCTTAATTTTATATAGGTATGGACTGTATTAATTTTATGAATTTGTCTTGTTCATTAATTGATGTAATTTTAGATAATTTGTGCTTGTTGTAATGCTGATTTTATGTGTTATACTCCCGCCTCAATCCATGAGGAGAGGCAGAAAATATAAATAAAGATTTTATTATTATTATATATTATAAAAGGAGAGGACACATGGGGTTGCCCTTGTATTATCCCAACTGGCCTGTTTTTTTTTAATAAGCATGTGCTTCTTCATGTCATTTATAATTAATCTTTGGAACTCACTGCATCAGGATGCTGTGATAGCCACTAGTGCAATTTCAGAGGGTATTTTTTTAGACCAGATCATTCAAAAGTTACTTTTTAAAACTATTACTCCAAGAATACTGGGAATTATATTCCCCAAACTAACTTTTCTAAACTGTTTTAGATTACCGAAGAGCCATACCACAAAGCAGAATACAAAAGCAACAGCAGTGCTGATTTATATCTCTACTTCTGTGTAGAGATATATAGAGTTTTTTGTAGATCATTTGTAAAGCTAATGGATCTTAGGCTTGGTACAGACCAGTGTTTTGCACCAGCCTGGGGCTGAAATTGGGGTTAGGTAGGGCTGAGTGTCCACACACGTCCAGCCCTACTATCGGCACGCGGGCACCATCTTGCTGAGCCCCATGTGGACAGGGCACACAACGATGACGTCCATGTGGCGCAGCACCCAAACAGTGCTGTGCCGCACAGATGTCATAATCGCATGAGCATACCAATGGTACCCCATGCCTGACATAAAAAGAACCCGTCAGAAATAGGTTCTTTTTAGGCATCCCGGAGGCTGCACCATTTTTCTGCTGCATCCTCCATCCAGGGCAGAAAGGGGTGGTGTCTCAATGCCGCTTTCCGCCAGTCTGTTTCCCCTCTTACTTGCCTATTTGAGACCAAACCATCCCAGATGCATTAGAATAAAGTTCCCATCAACACATTACTCCTGGGAAAATCTATCCCCATCTCCAGTTGAGAGGGCAACAGGTGAAGGTAACTATGAAGGCCCAGCATTTTGACCACTACAGCACTAGTCCAATCAAAACTTTACACTACAATCTTGCATTTCTTTGTTTGTTTTCAAAGGGCAACACCTTTAGCAACACCTATGCCCAAAAGGTGGGGAGAGGAGGTTCCTATTTGTTACTGTTGTGTGCCTTAAAGTAGTTTCCGACTTATGGTGACTCTAAGGCAAACCTACCATGGGGTTTTCTTCGCAAATTTCTTCAGAGAGGATTTGTCATTCTCTGAGACTGAGACAGTGTGACTTGCTCAAGGTCACCCAGTGGGTTTCATGGTTCAACAAGGATTCCAACCCTAGCCTCCAAAGTCCTAGTCCAGCTCAAACCACTACATCACACTGGCTCTCATAGGAAACTGGAAAAGTCTACCTGAAAGAAATCCTGCATTTCAATAAAGTACTGTAGTTCATATGCAGGGTGCCAGCCCTTGCTTGCGGCTGGCACATGCCAGGGCTGACCTCCACCCAACCTTTGTACCTGAAGGCTGGTAGGCAAACTCTTCAAGGATGCTTTTTTGACATGACTGACCTTTGTGCTAGCACCTCAGGGTCTTCTAGAATGCCATTTTAAAACCATCTTCTGCAGTCTAATCTGCACTGCAGAACTAATGCAGTATGACACCCCTTTAACTGCCACGGCTCAATGCGACAGAATTCTAGGACTTACAGTTTTGTGAGACATTTAGCCTTCTCTGTCTGAGGGGTGAAACAGATGGGCAAAATAAAGTGGCTTCTAGCTGCTTTGAAGGAGAGGGCCATTTATATGATGCATGTCTCCAAAGTGGGTGAAAACTGAAACAAAGCTGTGTTCCAGGGCTAAAAAATGGAATAAAAAGAAGCTGTGATAGTCTGACTTAGTCCAGAAAATGTGCATCTTCACGCCTGCATATAAATGCCCTAACGCAAGTGTGGGGCTGCAGCAAAGCAAAAAATAAATAAATGAAAGTGCGACAACTCCAATGGCTATAATTACAACATACACAAACCAGACAGTCTAATAGGGAGCATGGGGTGAAGGGGGGTGAAGGGGGCATGTATGGGGAGCCACCATGTGCAACTGTGTGGACGATCAAAGGGACAGCCATCCAATAATATGCCATCTGGGTGGACATGGGAGGTACCTGGAGGTCACAAGTGGTGTGTTTGTGTGATGGTGTACACCAGGGGTAGGCAATCTGTGGCCCGCGGGCCGGATGCGGCCCGGCGAGGCCTTGGGACCAGCCCCAGCCCGGTCCTGCCGTCAATTGCCGCCAGGGCCTTTGACGTCTCGCGCGAGTGACATGGTGGGGCAATTGTCTATAGAAGCCTCAGAAACATGCATTAATCTTAACATTTTTTTTAAAAACAGCAAATTTTTCGCGTGTCCTCCATTTTTTATTTTGAAAAGTGCCCTCCATTTGAAAATTTTGTCCTACATTTGTCCCAGTTTATTTATTTATTTAATTTTTTTTAAATTACTGTATTTAATTATTTTATTTTTTTTACTTCGGCCCCCCAGTTGTCTGAGGGACAGCAACCCGGCCCCCGGCTCAAAAAGGTTGCCTATCCCTGGTGTACACACATGGTGAGGTGGCAACAAAAAGTGTACCCAGCGGTGTGGCTTGATGATGCACCATGTGTTCTGCTCATATGTATTCGGATCACCTCCACAGCGGGCCATGCAATTGGAGGGGGTTCAACCTTTTTTGGGAAAAAGCTGAATCAAGCTGCTTTTTCCTGCCCATATGCTCCAGCCTTGAGAGCTCTGGTGCCACAACAAACTACAAATCCCAGGATTCCATCGCATTGACCCAGGACAGTTAAAGTGGTGTCCAACTGCATTAGTTCTGCAGTGCAGATCCAACCCTAGACTACCAGGTTGCTGCAGCCCATGTTGTCCCTGGTCTCCTGTCTCTCTTCAGCTGCATTCACACTGCAGAAATAGTCCAGTTTGACACCATTTTAGCTCATATGACTCAATGTTATGGAATCCTGGGATTTGTAATTTGTTGTGACCCCAGAGCTCTCTGACAGAGAAGACCAAATGTCTTTAAAAGGTATGTCTTTTAATTGTCTAGTCGTGACAAACTGTAGGGGGCAATGCTCATCTCCATTACTGAGCCAAAGACTCCGGTGGTCATGTGGCCAGTGTGACTGCACCGAACGCTGTTACCTTCCCACCAAAGTGGTACCTATTTATCTACTTGCATTTGCATGCTTTCAAACTGCTAGGCTGGCAGACAGTGGGACAGGAGCTCACCCCATCATGCAGCACTTGGGCCTTGAATTGCGAACAATAGTCAGAATTTGCATCGTAACCATGCATCTTACAAAAGTACAAATCCCAGAATCCCATAGCATTGAGCCATGGCAGTTAAAATGGTATCAAACTCGATTATTTTTGCAGTGTGGGTGTAGCCTTTAGCCTCCCACTCTAGGAAAAGCACTTTCAAACAGAGCATCTCTGTTCCTCTGTGGCTGCACAGCGAAGGAAGCTGGGCGTTGCCTCCCTAATCAATCCTCCTGCCTCTGCCTGCCCAAACATTCCCCAGCCTTCCCTCTCCTGGCTTCTTGCTGCATCTGCTCCATATTAATTAGTGCAATTAGCACGGTGCTCAGCTCCCCTAATGATCCTAGCAGGCGGCTAGCATCGGTTAAAAAGGGCTTGGAAGAGAGGAAGAGGGGCTGCTTTTTCAATTAAAACGATTAGGGTCCTCATCAAGGCAGCATGTTTCTGGAACCTCCTTTGAGCAGCCAAAACTATCCTGCAAGAGGAGAGTGAGTGTGACCAGATGTCCTAACTGCAAAGGAGGACAAGGCATGGCAAAATGTAGGACATTCAAGAAAAATGTAGCACATTCCCAAACAAATGCTAAAAACACTCATATAAATATGCTTCCTAGTCATGCTTAAAATGGGGGACATTTTGGATTTTTTTTCCAGACAGAAGGCTGAAGTGTAAGACATGTCATGGGAAAACAGGGCATTGCCCTGTGCAGGAGAAAATCCTCACAGGCATCCAAGTATGGAGACCTTCTGAGTCCAGTGGGGACCATCAGGGCAGGACTTGAGGACAGAGGCCCAAGGCCTCATTAAGAAGAAGGGGCTAGCAAGAAGCACCATCCTCAGACTCAGCAAGGCTGCTTTGCCCTCTTTTGCAGGAATGCAGAGCAGGCTTAAACCCAGAGGCAGGAGTAGTGAAGGTTAGAGGAAGGAATAGTAACAAGCTAAGATATGCAGAGAACACAATACTACTAGCAGAAACCAACAAAGATCTGGAGCAATTACAGTACTGACGAAGGTCACGGAGGAAAGTACCAAGGTAGACTTGATGTTGGACATTAGGGCTGTACAGACCACCGTGAAGCGGCAGCATGTAGTCGCCCCTTCTTCATCTTGATCGGGGCTGCAGCAACTTCATGCTGCGGCCCCTATCCAGTCTCTGGAGGGCACAAAAAGGAGCTGCAAAAAGTACCTCCTTTCTGCACCCTCCAAAGAGGTATCATAGCTGTGGCGCTGCAGCTCTATGGTGCCCCTTCAGTGCTGCGTCATTTGGATGCAGCACCAGAGGTGCATCATGATGCCCCATGCCATCTGGAGAGGTGTGTGGCATTAGGGCGCCCTGGGGAGGCAGAGTCAAGTGTGCGTCATCAAGACACTGCGCCCTGACTCTGGTCCCAGGCCAGCACAAAGTGCCAGTCTTTACAGGGCCTAAGAAAACAAAAATAATGGCCATGGAAAATCTAAAAATATTCAAGTATTCAGTGTAGGTAATGAGGTAATGGGGGATTTTAATTGGGGGGGGGGGGCTGAAATAGTCAAAGAGTTGGCATACCCTGGATCAAACATATAGAATCATAAGAGTTGGAAGAGACCACAAGGGCCATCCATTCCACCCTCCTCCTGTTATGTAGGAATACACAATCAAAGCACCCCCGACAGGTGGCCATCCAGCATCTGCTTAAAAAACTCTAAAGAAGGAGACTCCACCACACCCCAAGGTAGTATGTTCTACTGTCAAATAGTTCTTACTGTCACAAAGTTCTTCCTATTATTTAGGTGGAATCTCTTTTTCTGTAATTTGAATCCATTGCTCCATGTCCTAATCTCTTGTTCTGCAGAAAACAAACTTGCTCCATCTTCAGCAAGACATCCTTTCAAATATTTAAATAGGGCTATCATGTCCCTGCTTAACCTTCTCTTCTCCATACTAAACATATTCCCTAAGTCTCTCCTCATAGGGCATGGTTTCCAGACCTTTCACCACTTTGGTCACCCTCCTCTGAACATGTTCCTTCTTGCCAATATCCTTTTTGAATTGTGGTGCCCAGAACTGGACACAGGATTCCAGGTGAGGCCTGACCAAAGCTGAATTGGCTGGCACTATTACTTCCCTTGATCTAGAAAGAATACATCTACTGATGCAGTCACCATTTTTTAGCTGCTCCATCAAGACTTCATCCTAGTTAACAAGAAAATTGAAATAGTCAAAGCGTTGCCATACCCTGGATCAAGCATTAATCAGAATGGAGATTGCAGTCAAGAAATCAGAACAAGGCTAGGACTGGGAATGGCAGCTATGAAAGAAATACACCAAGTTCCTAAAGTGTAAAGATATAGCTCTAAACACTAAAGTGAGGATTGTCCAAGCCTTCATATTCCACGTCACCATGTATGGATGTGTAAGCTAGACAGTGAGGAAAGCAGAGAGAAAGAAAATCAACTCATTTGAGATGTGGTGCTGAAGAATGTTGAAGATATACCATGAATGACCAAGAAGACAAACAAAAGGGTTCCAGAACAAATTAAGCCTGAAATCTTGGAAGCCAGGATGACTAAATTGAGACCGACATATTTTGGCCACATAATGAGAAAGTATGAATTATTAGAAAAGATAATGATGTTAGGAAAGGTAGTGGGCAGTAGAAAGAGAGGAAGACCTCATGTCAGATGGCTAGAATAAGTCAGAGAGGCCACATGCAAGAGTAGAGCACTGGAGAACAGAGGGTCTTGTAGATGTCTCATCCACAGAGTCACCATGAGTCAAAGTTGACTTGAGGGCAGTTAACAACATGGTCTAAAGAGCATCACTCCCCATCTGCCCTAATAAAGCCATTAAGAGAGCAATCCTGGGCCTGGCAGAATAGAGACTCACCTCTTTGGAGCCTCTGATCTGCCCTCAAAACCTTTCCGTTCCTCTACTTTTAAGGTTGTGTAGAAGGGGGAATTTTGAGAGGTGTTGGTTGTTACCTGGTTATGTGACAATTACGCAGCTGTAGTGTGTGTGTGTGTGTGTGCACACGAGTGAGCGATGTGCTGTTTTAACCTTTTATTGAAATTATATTTTAAATATGTGTTCAGTGTTTTTAACTGTTTTTAAACATGTTTTAAATAATCCACATGTTTTAATTCCTTTTTAATTTTTTCAGTATCTTTGTTGGATTATTGTAAGCAGTGTTTGAATCCCATTTGGTGACAAAAGGCAGGATATAAATTTAATAAATAAATAAACACCTTGGTCTTACTACTTTTACCCAACCACTGAAGGTACATTAGCCCTCTCCAGTTTTCAAATTGGCACCATTGCTTGCCAAGACTGTGGTAGTACAGGGCTTTATTTTTTTTCCTGCCCCCCTTTCCATAGAGTGCCCACCATTTAAGAAAACAATCCTTCCCATTGCAAGCATTAGAAGACCTTATCAGTCTCCGCAGTGGTTTAGATGATACTCTGGTGTGGGAGTGCCTGTGGTGGAAAATGTAAGGGGGGCTTAATGTAGCAGTAGGCAATATAAGAGAGCCAGTGTTGTGTCAGTCATGGAAACCCTCTTGGTGTCAGGCAAGTCACACTCTCTCAGCACCAGAAAACCCTGTGATAGGTTTACCTTAGGGTCACCATAAATCAGAAAGAATTTGAAGGCACACAACAGTAAGAGGCAGTACATGACCCCCTGACTGCAGGCATCACCTGTCTATTTTTGCTGCATGCAGACACACTCCCTAAGTTTTTTTTAAAAAAGAATTGCTGTGCCTCAAAGCCTTCCAGAACAGTCATTTCCCATGTAAAAAAAAAAATGCCCACTGCCCATCTCTTCCTTATTTTGCCTCCAAAAAGTTTTGGTTTTTACAGAACTGTTGCTGTTGTTGTGTGCCTTTAAGTGGTTTCTAACTTATGGCAACCCTAAGGTGACCCTACCACAGGGATTTCTTGGCAAGTTTCTTGAGAGGATTTGCCATTGCCATCCTCTGTGGCTGAGAGACCACTTAGTGAGTTTTATGGTTCAGTGCAGAGTCAAACCCTTGTCTCCAGAGTCATAGTCCAACACTCAAACTGCTATACCATCTTAGAAGTGGTCTTTTTCCAGTTTTGATTTGGAAGGGTGCAGCCCAGAGTGTCTTTGGATAGGTGGGAGGATTGCACCTTGGGCCCTGCCCACCATTGATCTAATGTGGTACTCAAAGTGGCAATCCACAGACTGATTCCAGATCACTATCCATCTGCTGCTAGTCCATGTCAAGTTTCTAGGAAACTCTGTGAATATGATCATAGTATAGCACAAATATTGGTTGTGGTCTCTAGCACATAAGGGAGAAAATACAATTTACCACATCAGACAGTTTGAGAAGCACTGGCTAGTAAATTCACTCCCACTCTCTCCTTGCCATGCCCTCCAGCATTTCACAAATGACAACTGGGACTGGTGTATCCATGTAATATCAGAATATGGTCAAAATTGCAAATGTTACCAGTGAGAAAGATCACATTTTTCTTTTGCTTGAGCCTACTAGGAAAAGCTCTCCTTTCCTCTCTCCTTACTGAATTAATTGAGTGCAAACTACTTTTGCGCTTTGAACTCCATTTGCAGCAACTGAAATAAGCTGAGGAATAAGGAGGAAAGTGAGATGAGAAGAAAGAAACTAGAACATTGTAAGAGCATCTGAAAAACTGGGATTGAATATTAACTGGGACTGTCCCTGCCAAACTGGGACCAGTTGGAGGGTATGTCTTGCCTGCTGCCAAACTCCCAAAACCCTTATTTTTTTCCTCCTCTTCCATTGGGTCAGAGTTCCAATCTCATAGAGCAAACTGTCATGAAAATCTTAACAACAGTTAGGAGAGGTCAGAAGAAGGACTCAGAAACTGTAGCTCTTACTTCCAGTTTTGGAGTTTTGCTCCTACTTGCAAAAGTGGTGGACTTTCTTTTACTATTGTATACCACTAGCATTCAGAGATAAGAGGCTTATTTCAAGCCTGGAAATTAAGCTCTCAAGAACAGAGCTTCTATCTGCAGTCCCCATTACTTCAAGAAAATATCTTGAAAGAGCATTGCTCGTCATTGATGTTGTTGTTGTGCCAGTCATTTCCAACTTATGGCAACGCTAAGGTGAGCCTATCATGAGGTTTTCTTGGCAAGTTTCTTCAGAGGGGGTTTGCCATTGCCATTCTCTGCAGCTGAGAGAGTATGACTTGCCCAAGGTAACCCAGTGGGCTTGTATGCTCAAGTGAGGAATGAACTCTGATCTCCAGAGTTGTAGCCAACACTCAAACCACACTGGGTCTCTGGAGCACTGGTATCACATCACTTATCAATTTCCTCTTTTAACTTCAGCCTATAGTGCCATAACATATAGGCTCCCCCAGCTAAAATGAAGTTGCTTCCACAATAGCTGCATATAGTCTGGAACTCTACATCTCTCTGATTCTCTAACATTTTAGTTCATGCCTCTGACAATGTGGATTGTGATCCATGAAAGCTTGCATTTCAATAAAGTTTATTCATCTTAAAACAGGACTAGATGAGAAGAGAAATCCTAATTTAGGCCCCATACAGACAGGCCAAAATAAAGCTGCTTCAGGTCACTTTGGAGGTATGCTTTTTAAATGATGCATGTGTCCTAAGAGCCCAGTAGCCATGCCAAAGTCACACTCCAGACCTAAGGATTGGAGCTTGGCTTTGGCGCAGCTTCCAGACTCTTAGGACACATGAATCGCTTAAACAGCAAACCTCCAAAGTGACCCAAAGCAGCTTTATTTTGGCCTGTCTGTATGGGCCCTTAGTTTAGCAACGCCCTTAAAGCTTTCATGAGTGTGGGTGTATGCCTACATTTGCAGGCATTATGGAGACATGTGGTTGATCTTGTGCACAGATGCCAAAGGCTGAGGGACCCTTCCCACTAGAGCCTGTGGATCCCCTAGAATTAACAGTCTTACGTTGTCATGAGAAGTCCAGTAGGCACATAGCAAAAACCTACTAGACATTTCCTGAACACTCAGATCCACTAGCTAGTCAAGCAGCTTAGGGTAAAAACCTGCCTTTACAGATATTCTGTTTCACAAACACCCACTTTTCTTCTTCATTCTCACACTGTGTGCTCTGACAGTCAACTTTCCACACCCACAAAAGGAAAGAAAAAACTACTGGCTGCAAATTTTCCCTTGTGTTCATTGAAACATTCTCTCCCTTGCCCCAGGCAATGAGCACTAATGAACCCAGCCAACAATGAAGATTAATGCCACATTAACGGAGGCATTCTCTTTCCAAATATCAATCAAATGACCTAAAAACAGGGCTGAAAACAAAATGGAATTTTGCAAATAACCTGAGAAAGAGAAGTGGTGCCATCAAAGAGCGATACTGTATGGTTTCTGCCTAAAGGTAAGATAATGAGATATTTCCCCTTCGCTTCCCAAATGTGATGAATCTTTAATCCTGAAGACTAGTAGAAGGCCTTATAGCTATTCTGGCTAGCATCATCTCTCAAAAGTCTCAGTCTAGGTTCCTCCTGCCTTCCCTTGGTAATCCCAGAACTGGATACATCAGGGACAGAATCTCAAAACTTCTGTTGCTCACACCTAAGGTCTGTGTCAGAATTTGCACTATTAGTCACCTGCCAAGCCACTTGCCCCAACAGGAGGCCCACCTTTAACCTCTGCAACCTGCTGGTTCTGACTTTTCCTCTCCTTTGCTTTAGTTTTCCTGTTCACTTGCCCTCGCCCAGTGAGCAAGAAAAGGAGCAGTCACCTCTAAATGCCTTGGCAGTTATTGCTGGGAAACAGTATGGACTGGACCCAGACAGAAATAAAGAAGCAGTGGCAACTACAGAGAGGAAAAAGTGGGTAGACTCAGTGAGGAGCACCAAACGCTTCTTGCCCAAAGGCCTTTCAGATCCATAACTGGCACAAGCAAAACATGTCTTGCCACAGGTCTCTGATCCCTTTCCTATCAGCAGCGCAAGGATATTTGTCTCCATTCACATTTTCCATGAGAAACAAACATGCCCTGCTGCTATGCTCTTCCTATATGAAAGAGAAACATAGTGACATTTTAAAAATGTTATTCTGCTAATAGTGTTCTGCAGGAATGGGGACACACAATGAGCACAATGCTGTTCAGGGACAGGGATCTTTTTTCCTTCTATTTTTAGGGAAGGGGTCAGTTCTTAGGGAGCTGCATTGTAATTGTTGGTATGGGAATGAAGGGAAAGCCAACACAGAGCAGGCTGATGTACTTCTAGCCAATTTGGACATTTTCCCAAAAAGCATTCAACATCTTGCTCAGTTCGATATAGATATAGCTATTCAGGACTTAGACCCAGTGTAACAACTTCCTGAACAGTATGGCACAACATACCACCCTTCTGTGCAATAGCCAATATCTTTAAATAGTTCTTATCCAGTGCTAATTGGCTGCTCTAACAATAGTGGACTGGGATACTCTGGGTTCTAGTATGGATACTCTGGGTTCTAGTCTGAATTTTAAAGGACTAAGATACTGGACACTGGTCCCAAAACACATTCATTACCTTGAACAGATTGTCTAAAGTTCAAAAAAGATTCACAACCTCACTAAAATGGGTGCCATCACTGCTACCACTGTTGGGAGATAACAGGTTGGAAGAAGCTTAAGAGCTAGATCATGAACACCTGCAGGCTGCACTTGGCTTGCAGGCTTGATGTCCCCCTCCCTGCTGTAGCTCCACTTTCACAAAAAGTTCTGTTTTGTGCACAATTTGGGATGGCTCACTAAAATATTCACTTGCAGTGCAGATAATAACAATGCAATTCAGAGAGAGGACACCTATAGCATTGTGAAATACCTTCAGACTGTAATGGTTCTACCCAGTCAGGGCAGTCTTTGCCCTACAAGCAGCATTACCCAAGCCACTCTCTAAATTCCTTCCCCCCCCCCATGCCACTTTGCCCCAGAAAATGCCAAAGAGGTGGGATCTGGAGGGTTCCCCCAACTGTGTCAGCTTTTCTTTTAAATGTTGGGGAACTGATTAGCTTAAACAAGCTTATGAGGGACCAGGTAACACTGAGGATTGTGTCCATCCATTTATATCAGTACTAACTGATAGAGGACTCCAAGTATGGTGAATACAGATTTTTATCTAGAAATATGCAAAAGTGCAACCAAACACACAATAACAGTTCAAATAGACACACCATTCAGAGCCAACTGAAACAGAGGTATGGAAATTAATAGTGGAGATTTAGGGTTGTAATGGGGTGATACTTACCTGTCCTGCAGAGGACACCAAGGAAAACAGATTGTAGATCAGATGGTGTCTGAGGAAGATGCAGCGAGTGGAATACACACTGTGTGCCAGGTTTGGGACTGATATTTATACCTGAGATCCTAGCCTCAAGGGTGCTAGGTGCTATTTGGTAATGTAACAAAAGCCTAGTGGTTTTCCCAACCAGCCAATCCCATTCCCAATGGGGTTCTGAAATGACTGATGGCTTTAACTTCAGAGTAATTAAAACAATTATTGGATTTAGCACAACCTCAGGATAAATGGATACAAAATTTGGTTGGGAATACAGAAGAGGGTAAGTAGGAAGTGTTTGCTTACTCACTTTTCCCTTTGTCTTTAGTATGCAGAAAGCCTGGAGGGAGGACAGAGCAATCAACAACCCCACTCAGCTTTTATCTTGGTATTATGTGGGTCCTTTCTATGTCTTCAGGTATACATGTCCTTCCCATGGGAAATTCTGCTGGCGTTCCAAAAGTCATTGTGACCTCTTAAGAACATGCCTGGCTCCAAGAATGGAAGCCCAAAATATAATACAGGGTATGTCAAGTATACTAACAATGTCTACCTAGGATTAGGAAGGATTGGGATTAGTCCCTAGCTATGAAGGGACTAGACAAGATCCTAAAGTCAGGATTGCCCATGCCATCCTATTTCTAATTTCTATGTACACTGGATAGTGAAAAGAAAGGATAGGAAGAAAATCAATCTGTTTGAAATGAAGTGGAGAAGCGTTTTGTGGATAAATGGGATAAAGAATGCTGTAAAGAGGGGTCCTAGAATAAATCAATCCTGACCTCTTTGGAGATGCCAAGATGACTAAACTAAGGCTGTCTTGTTTTGGCCATATTATTATTATTATTATTATTATTATTATTATTATTATTATTATTAACCTTTATTTATAAAGCGCTGTAAATGTACACAGCACTGTACATACAATCTTTTTAATTAGATTAAATTTTTAATTAGTTTAAATTTTTAATTTAATGATGAGAAGACATAATTCACTAGAAAAGACAAGAATGCCTAGCAAGGTGGAAGGCAGTAGGAAAAGAGGAAGACCACAGTACAGATGGATGGACTCAATCAAGGAAGCCACTGCCCTTAGTCTGCAAGACCTGAGCATGGCTGTGGATCATAGGGGAACTTGGAGGTCTTTCATTCATAGATCACCATAAGTCGAAATTAACAATGGTAGTTAACAATGCCTACCTTCACTTTTTCTTTCAGCCTAATCCATCTGTCACTCTTGTTTGAAAATGTTGAGGAGAGAAAATCTAGCCAAAGTGCAATGAAACTAAACAGACAGAAAACCTTTGTTCCCTGAATGGGTTCCCATAGCAGAAAGGGCCATTATGATGTCATGGGGACAGAAGATTCCACGCAGTGTTACCAGCGAGCAAAGGTGACAAGGGAAGGAGGCAGGCAGATAGGCACAGTGGAGAAGGGGATTCTGAGTCATGTCCATTTACATCCATGTATAGCCCCCACACCTATGGCACCACAAGGCAGGGGATGAAGGCCACAGAGCCGAGGGGCCTGGTGTATCAGCTTCTATGGAGCTGGTTAAGAGCAATCCGGTAAGTTATAACACCAGAAAAGAGTTTCCCACCATGGACTTTCCAAAAACATTCCAGCTGCTCCCTAGTCGATCTCAACTCATGGCCACCCTATGAATGAAACATCTCCAAGACCCTCTGTCCTCCACTGGTCTGCTTAATTCCTGCAACCCCATACCTGTGTCCTCCTTAATAGAGTCCATCCATTTAGCATGTGGCCTTTCTCTCTTCCTAGTTACCTCCATCTTTCCCAGCATTATTGTCTTTTCCAGTGAGTCCTTCCTTCTCGTGATGTGTCCGAAGTAAAACAGCCTCAGCTTGTTCAACTTGGCTTCGAGGGAGGTTTCCGGCTTGATCTGCTCTAGGACCCATTTGTTTGTCCTTTTGGCTGTCCTCAGTACTCTTCTCCAGAACCACATCTCAAATGAATGGATTTTCTTCCTATCTTCTTTCTTAACTGTCCAGCTCTCAAATCCATACATGGTAATAGAGAATACAGTGGCTTGTATGATTGTAACTTTTGTGCTGAGTTGTACATCTTTGCATTTTAGAATCTTTTCTAGTTCTTTCATAACCACCCTCTCCATTCTTAATCTTCTTCTGATTTCCTGACTGCAGTCCCCATGTCTATCAATGTTTGATCCTAGGTATGGGGATTCTTTTACTATTTTTGTTTTCTTTATGTTCAGCATTATGTTCTGCCTTTGCACTTTCTTCTTTGATTTTCCCTAGTAAGTATTTCTGGATTACTATTGCAGGGAAATAGGGATGCTGTGTTATATGGGTCCAACTCTGAAGGACTCTTCCTAAGCTGCTAGGTGTTTGTGGAGATGGTGAAATTTTATCTCGCCCACCTGGCTTCTCCCATCAACTATCTACAAAATCTTATAAGCCAAAGATGTGCAAAGGTTAGATCTAGATCTACTGACAGATCTCCTGAGAAAGTTTTGCAGTAAATCTACAAGAGAAGCCAAAAGAGTCAGAGACAATGACTACCTCCCCCCCACCACCACCTATTCTGTTCTAACTAGCCTGCTAAAATGATGGAGAGTAGGGCAGTGCCAGGGATTGAGCTTGTGTGTGTAAGAATCCAGAGATCAGTTCCATCACTAAACACAAATTCTTAGTCACGCACTGTTGTAGGGCATCGTGCTATTATTTAACTCTATATCTAGTATACCTGGCCTTGAGCCAGTGTGGTGAAGTGTTTTGGGTGCTGGACTGGACTCCAGGAGACCAGCATTTGACTGATAGCTTTAACTTCAGACTAAAAAAAACAACAACAATGACTGGAAACCCACTGGGTAACCTTGGGAAGTCATACTGTCTCAGCCTCAAATGAATGCAATGGCCAACCCTACTGAACAAATCTTGCCAAGAAAACCCGATGATAGGTTTGCTTTAGGACTACCATAACTTGGAAACAATTCAAAGGCACAGCATAACAACGCTTAACTTTAAACTATTGATGTCTACAGTGGGCTAGCTATGTGTTAAAATGTATAGAAGACAGTCTTCTCTTTTAAAGGTTGTCAGAGGACAGTCCCCCAGCCCAAGTCCACTTTAAAAGTAAGAAAATGTTAAGTAAGGAGACCTGAGAGGGCCTTGAAGTTGCCCTCCACTGTGAGCATTATAAAAAGTAGGCAGGTGACACTTGTCACAGTTTCCCTTGCTATGGTGAGATGGATTGCTTTTCTGTTTAAATTTGTTATACAGTTGGCCCTCTGTATCCATGGATTCATTATTCATGGATTCAAACATTCAGAGCTGGAAAATATTTTTTAAAAAATATAAATTCCAAAAAACAAACCTTGATTTTTGGCATTGTACAAATGGACACTATTTTACTACAACACTGTATTTAATTAGGTTTGAGCATCTACAGATTTTCATATTCACAGGTGGTCCTGGAACTAAACACCAGCGGATTCCAAGGGCCCACTGTAATTGTTTCTAAATTTGTATCTATATGTTAAACATATTTAAATGATATGCAGATCTTTTATTCTTTTTTGTTTGATGAATTTCTTCATTTTGGCAATGCATCAGTGGCTTGGTCACCCTAGTCTGCCCCCACTCCTCCATCACTTCACATCACTTTGTAGAAAGGAAGGCTGAAATGTCAGAATAATGCAATCTCATTATAACAGAGATTGCATGATTCTGACATTTCAGCCTCCCTTTCTACAAACTTCTCTTCCCCACCGCTAACCTGCTTATGACCCTGTCTAAGAAATGTTAGGATTTTGAAACTTGCACCATATTTTATGTATATAGACAGTCCTAATGAAAACTATTGCTTGCCAGTGAATTTTCTGTTTTGTTTTTTGTTTGCTTGTTTCCATATCGGTCCAAAGGTCTCACTTTATTTTGCACCAGACTCTAGCTGATCAAGTCTATAATCCTGTCTTGTGTATTCCTGCACTGAGAGCTAGTGTAACATAGTGGTTTAAGCACTGGACTAAACTTTGAAGACCAAAGTTCAAATTCCCACACAGCCATGGAAATCCACTGGTGATCCTGGGCAAGTCACACTCTCTCAGCCTCAGAGGAAAGCAAAGGCAAACCCCCTCTAAAGAACTCTTGCCAGGAAAACCCACGACAGGGCCTCCTTAGGGTCACCATAAGTTGGAAACAGCTTGAATACACACACCAATGAATTCCTGCATGACAGTAGGTTGAACTCAATGGCCCTTATGATCCCTTCCAACTCTAAGAGTCTATGGTTCTATTCTAGTAAAACCAACAGAAAAGTTGATACCTGTTGTTGATACCTTCTGCATTGTTGCTCATTTCTCTTCCCCACAGAGAAAGCACCACATTGCTGTCTCAGTTTGCTAAGTACCAGGCCCAGTGGGTACTCGAACAGGTTTCCAGTAATCATCTGCTGCAGACTCTGTGTCCATGTCTGGGATCCTATATAAGGTCAGAGCATCTACCAGAGAATAAATTGTTTGGCTTGGCTGGTTTAGAAGGAATGGAGGATAACTGATTCACTAATTACACTCTTAGCTAGAGTAAGCAGACCATGCCAGAGTTATTCAGGCTTTGGATATATCTGGGTTGGACTACTACCATGCATTCTGCACAGGAACAGCTCTGAATGCAGTTTGGAAGCTTCAGCTGCTCCAAAATGCAGCTATTCTGTTGCTTTGTGGAGCCTGGACAATCATTATTATGTACTAGTTAAATTGGTCCCCAGTGCACTTCAGATTGTTACTTTTTTCTACTAACAAACATTGCTTGAATTTTTTCATGGTGCTTATGATCAGCCACAGCCTGCTCATGTGCCCACCACATTTCATCAGGTCATCCACCAAAAAAGGTATTTTTGGAGGAGGCCCCCATCACTTTGGAATTTCCTCTCTTGGGAAGTACAGTTGGCTCTGCCACCAACAGCTCTTAAACAGAACTTAAAACCTGGTTCATAAATCTACTTTTATTTGAAACTCTGTTAATAGATTGATGGATGCCAGTCTGTATTTGCACTTGATAAACAAAATTAAGGGGAAAGGGGTTAAAAGTTAGCAGTGAAAATTTAGAATATTGCAGGTTGAGTCTCCCTTATCCAAAACATCAAAATCCAAAATACCCCAAAATCTAAAATTGTCCACATGGGTGGCTGAGATAGTGACACCTTTCATTTCTCATAGTTCAATGTACATAAATTTTGTTTCAAGCACGAACATATTAAAAAGTATAAAATTACCTTCAGACTATGTGTATAAGGTATATGAAACATAAAGGAAGACTGTGTCTAGACTTGGGTTCCATCTGCAAGATATCTCATTATGTATACCTGCAAATACAGGTATTCTGAAATATAAAAAACTCCAAAAATCCAAAACACTTTTGGTCCCAATAATTTTGGATAAGGGAGAAACAACTTATAAAAGCCAATTAAATGTGCATGTATGCATGTGCATGCCTCTTCAAGTTGCCTATCACGAATGTATATGTTTTCTTAGGTAAGGAATATTCAGATGTATTTTTGCCAGTGCCTTCTCTGAAATATACCTTATAGTACCTGCAGGGTCTGACCCTGCTTAGCTTCCAACATCAAACTGGATATGGTATCTTTAGAGATTTAGGGCCTATAAAATTAATTTAAGCACTATTAAGAGAAGACAGCCAGTGTGGTTAAATTAGGATTGCATGAGATTTGGTTTGCTCAGCCATAGAAACCTACTGAGTAACCTTAGGCAAGTCACAGTCTCTCAGCCTCACAAGCAATGTCAACCCTCCTCCCATGAAAACCCCATGACAGGTTCACTTTAGGGATCCCTATAAGTTGGAAACAACTTGGAGGCACACAGCAACATTACAGGTTATGTTAGTGCTTAAAGGCCAATGATTGGTCCAGAGATATACCTCCTGGAGAAAGAGGAGCACTGAAGAGGCCCTCTTTGTAGAGGATACCTGTCAAACTCATGAAGGTTATCTTTTAAAATCTTTTCAAAACAAAAATTTATAAGGACAATTTGAAAGTGTCAGACAACAGAAATTTTCTTTTATGTCTGAAGTACTAAGCCAAGTTTTAAATTTATGTGGAACTTTGTTTTAATTCTAGTTTTGTACTAAAGCTAATTTCATCCTAAACAGGAGATTGAGGTATCTGTGGGACTTCTGTTTTAAAAATCTGATATGTTTTGCTTTTTTTTTCAAAAAAACAAACAAAAACAAAACAAAAATCTTAATGGTGCCAACACAGAAAGAATGCTCAGCTCACGACAAACCCCAAACAAGAACAAGAAGAAACAGCAAACAGTAGACAGAGCCCCAAGGACCAGCACAATGAAGATGGTGCAACTTCTTCCAGCTCTAAGAGAGAGAACACATCCCTTCCCTCCCAGTCCATCTACAGCCTATTTGATGGGGAGGGGAGGCTGGATATCTTCCGCATGCGCAAACTTGTCTACGAGAGAGGTACTAGCAAAACAATCTACACACTAGGAATCTTCTTGGGGATGGCACAGCCTAGTTTTAGTATCCTTCATCTCCTGAGTGGGTAGATAGCTACGCTGAAAGCTGGGCTGACTATTAAGGATGCTATGGGGGAAATCAAGTTCAGTACTATAGCGCTGAACAGAAATATCACAGTTGTTGGACTGATCAGTTTTCATTCCCCCAACCACCCTGTGTAAACTATAAGCTGTTCATCTTGCCTCTTTCACCAGACACTGTGCTGCTGGTTGCAGACCATATGGGTTGAGAAGTGATTGCAAATCAGGCAACCTCCCAATGTGTCAAATGACAAAGGCAAGGATGGGAAACCATTAGCACACACTCCCAGCTGATTCTGTAGGCCTTTCCCATCCTATTTCTGCCAAAATTATCTGACGCTTGCGTCTGGCATTTAAATCATCACCAAAATCTGGCACTTTCTATAAAAAATAAAGCCCTTTTGTCCTTTCCTTTCCTTCTACAAGATAAGGAGACACTCTTCTCTGATAGTCTGCAGAGTTCTATATGCATTCTGGCACCCTCCTGCACCACTGAGATCCTCCATCATAGCCACCAAATTTTGGTACAGGAGCCCTGGCAACATCAGTTGAGGCCTAATTCCCACTTGCCTTTAGATACAATTCCTGAAACTGGTTCAGCAAACACAGCGGTTCCCACTGTGTTTGTGCCAGTTTCAGGAATCAGATCAGGACAGCTGCAAGGGGAGGCTGGTAAGAAGGTTGCACAGAAACCCAGGAAGCCGGTAAAGAGGCCGCGGGGAGCAGAAGGAAAGAGGCCAGGGACAGAGAGGTCGGAGACAGAGCAGGCAAGAGAGGCCAGTGACGGGAGAAGGCCGGAAACGGAGGGAGGCATGGCTGGGGCGGAGAGGCCGGGGGAAAGCCACTGCCAGTGGGAACCAGGGCGAATTCAAATCCGATTTGAATCCGCCTGTTTCCCACTTGGGCTGAATCAATTTATTTCTAAATAAATCGATTCAGCCCAAAAAACACCCCATTTTATCAGCGTCTTTTTGACGCTGGGTAAAATGGGTAAAATGTGGGTTAAATGGGTAAAAACTATGGCCCCCCGTTTCCGAATTGCTTCAGTGATTAAAATTAAGTGGGAACCATGGTGGTTTAAACCGAATCATTTGGAATCATGATCCAGTTTAAACCTTAGTGGGAGTTAGGCCTGAATGTCAGCAGTAGTAGCAGTGCAACCCCAGGTGGTTTAGGGGAGTTCAGTGCAGTCCTGCAACACTAGGAAATTCCCCAGGCCTGAAGTTAGGCAACTTTGGCGGGTTACAGACCGAGTGTTTGGGGCAGGCTGCACCCACCCCTTTCCCCGGGGTATCGGGGCCTCAGTGTCCAGAGCAGCAGCCGCTGAGGCCCCGATCTGTCGCTTTTCAGGCTGCGGGGAAGCGGCAAAAGGCCCCTTCCCCGCAGCCTGGAAAGGGGTGTCCTTGGGGCTTCAAGCCCCAAGGACACCCCGTGGAGGGGGGGAGGAGGAGAAAGGGGCCGCTTGGCCCCTTTCTCCTTTGGTCCACTGGGCGCAGCCGTGTGAAGGCTGCGCCCAGCGGACCAAACCAGGAAGGAGCTCCGAAACGGAGCTCCTTCCTGCTCCGCGCTAAGGGCGCACTAAGCACCCTGGCGTGGAGCAAGGACGTCATGTATAGAGGCAGCGTGGTCATGATGTCATGGCTGCGGCCGTGTGGAACGGCCGCCGCCATTTTGTGCACGCAGAGCGCGCACTAGGGTTAGGGGGTGTGGAAGCACCGCCCCTATCTAACCCTAGTACGCGCTCTCCGCGTACTTTCTGGCCCATTTATAACGGGCCATAATCATCACAAAAGAAGCACATTCTCCATGCTGATTGGGAAATCATGGGAATTTAGTCCCATAAGTATTGATTCCAAGCTCTGGATCAGAACCTTCAGGCACTTCTTATGTTCTTAAAACAAAAGGCCATACTCTACAGTGCTTCACACAAACGCCTTGACCTCTAAAAGATTCTGTGCCCTCTTGCTTTGTAATTCTTTGCTATTTGTAATCTATAGATCCCACCAGAGATCCTAATTTGAAAATATGAAAAGCAAAGGCAGGCCACTTAAAAGCTGAAGCCAGTTCAATCTTGTTATCATGTATCCCTAAGGGCCCATAATTTTTACTCTTGGCTAACTAGCCAAAACAAAAATGATGAGCATCGAGGACTGGGACATACCAAAAGGTGGGCACATCACTAGTCTCTCCTCTGGTTTGGCTGCTCTACTGTCCAGGTGCCTAAATAATAAATTGGTTGAACTACCCCAGCTTTTCTCCCAACTTTGTAGTTAGTTGTTGAGATTGTCTCACAACTACCAGGATGATACCGATTGCTGCTCCAAGAAAGAGCATCCATTTGTTACACTCTGCAAGAGTGGTTGCATACTTCCCTCATGGCAAGTGAAAAAGTGGACATCTGCCTTGTGTGTGTCATCTA
Organism: Sceloporus undulatus; assembly: GCF_019175285.1. Taxonomy (NCBI): domain Eukaryota; kingdom Metazoa; phylum Chordata; class Lepidosauria; order Squamata; family Phrynosomatidae; genus Sceloporus; species Sceloporus undulatus. Next base: position 174,115,081 of record NC_056523.1, on the reverse strand, counting down.
ATGGAGGTTTTGGACAATACTGGTGCACAGTAGGCTGGAGTAATTCTAATCAAGTGTGGGGTATATTACATGATCAGGTGTATATTTTGTGATTCTGAACAAGACATAGGGGAGGGCACAGAATATAATAATGGATGCTAAAGACCACTTCCAGGTTCTTTATTTTTCTGCATATCAAAGTCCAAGCAAGATCTTTTTAGAAAGAAAGGAGCCAGGTAGTGAGGGGAAGCAAATTCAGGAGAGAGCAATATCAAGTAGAAAGATAGTAATGGGGAGAGGTGCTTAACCCTTTCCCAGAGAGTTATCTTCTTCTCTACACACAGAACAAAGTCCCCACCAGGGTAACAAAAAATAAGTTTGGAAGCTTAAATTAGTGGATCAACTCTGAGTCCATCCCACCAATACTGCATTGCTAAGAGAGAATGAGGAGGGTGTCTTTACATCTCTTGAATGATTGTTACCTACCATGGCTGGATGTGGGGGTTATTTCTTGTCTAAGGCACCCACCCTAGTGAGAGAAAAATCACCTGGAAGTTTCTTTTTGGCGTGTATCCTGAGAAATCCACAACTGAAGAAAGGAGAGAGCTGGACCAGCAAATGATCTCTCAGTATCACTGGATGAAACAATCATGGAAACAGCGCTTCCCCTGGGCTGCCACCATGAGAGTTCACTCTGACTGTAAGTGCCACCAGTGCCTTTTAGCTTTCTGTTTATCTAGGATCCTCCCATTGGGTGGGGCAACAGAGTCCTCCCCAATTTCTTTTGCAGGTACCATAGCTAGCAGGTGCTATGGTGCATACTTCTCACTTTCCCCTACAGTGGAGCTTTGTTTGGCCATCCAGAAGCATGATGAACAACAAAGGGAACTTGATGCAGCCAAGCCATCTACGAATATTTACAATGAAGTGAGTAATAAAGCCATAATCAGTACTCTGGGAGTTGTGAAGTTTAGTCATAGGGGTGGGCCTTTACAGAAGTGAACCACAGCCTAAATCCAATTGCTAGTCCAAACTACAGTAAACCTACGGGAACAATGGCCAACTTGGTAAATCAATAGTTACAATAGTTACTCTGCTTAGGAACAGTAAGATTTAGGCCAATCACCAAAAGCCCTGGGCAGCCAGACAGAGCAAGCAGTTTAGACTGGGAAAACAGTATCAAAAAACCCAAAATTAACCCAGTGTTGTGGATCCAGTCTACTCTAACCCTCACTCCCCATGCCTACTTCTATCTTTTGATTAAACTGCTGGAAAACTTGATTGTGGCTCTGATTATCTTGTCCCCAGATGTTAAATTGTGTGCAGATGACACGTGTACCACCACTATATAACAGCTATGATTAGGCTGAAAATGTTTTTTTCCCAAATGGCACTCTGTATTATTTATGGGGACTCCCATAATGTGCACGCCCATGTGTGTGTGCCTCCAAGTTGCCTGTTGACTAATGGACACCCTATAAATATCATAGAGTATTCATAGGCAAGAAAGGTGGTTTTGCCAGTTCCTTCTTCTAAAATACAGCCTACAGCACCTGGTATGTGTTGGTGGTCTCCCATCCAACTGCTGACCAGGGCTGACCCCTCCAAGATCAGAGGGGATCTGGTACTTTTAGGGTATTTATGCACTGTGTGTATATACAGATGTCTTCAAGTCACCTGTCAACCTATAGTTACCCCATGGAATTTATAAGGACCAATTAGGCTTTATACTAACATTGATACAATTCTCTTTGCCAGGATAACTTGCCTCTCCAGTACATCGATGAACGGCAGTTCCAACAAGCACTAAAAGACATTGATGTTGACGTTCCCCAAACTGATCGGCATAGAACCTTCTTCCAGTAAGACACTGCTTCCCCCACACCCACACACATATACACTTCCTCAGTCCTAACCAAACCGAAACAAAGAGCTGGGTAGTGGCACACAGCAAAAACATAGTAAAACCAGGACTTGTTAATTCAGATTATTATTATTATTATTATTATTATTATTATTATTATTATTTATACCCCACTCTTCAGGAAGTTCCTGGTGGGCACTCATGTCCCTAGTGTTGATGTCACTCAGTGCAGGTGCCTGGGGCTTTGGGAGGGGGATGCCCACCACCCAAATGCCTACCGAGGGTTTCTGGGGAGGATGCTGGACATGTGTGGTGCCAGGGAAGAAGGGAGGGGTGCATGTGTGCGCGCTTGACCCTCCTTCCCCAGTGCCTAGGTCAGCTTAGAACTGTTTATTATTTGTTTACTTACTAATAAAAATATTTGTTTTTCACCCCATATCACGAGCTCTTAGGGTAGCGTACAAGTAGAACAGTTACCTTTTTGGAATGCAGTCACCAGGATATCCTAGCCAACATGGTGGCTGCCCATGCTGACTGGGAGATTATGGGAACTGGTAATCCAATTTCTAAACTGAGTCTATAATTTATGTGTTGTTTTTGATTTGGTAGGATTTAAGGTTGTCCTATCCACTCCTCATTTAGAGTACTAGAATGCTTGGGCAGATTTCACCAAAGTTTGCATATGGCTGTCTTCTTCTCCAAGAAGGAAATCATAACATGTTACTTTCTGGGATTATCTGGCTTTCTATAGTACTCAGTTTGACATATTAACAACCTCTGAGTGTTCGCCAGCTGAAATTTCTCTCTCTCCCTACTTCTCAGTCTGCAATATGCAAAAAAGAAGCCATTCAAAACTAAAACCTGATGGCAAAGACAGATATGACATCTGCTATTGTGTCTCCTGACAATTTCTATTTTAATGTTTAAAAGCAGTCAATAGTACTCCAGTATTGTTCAGAGCTACAGTGGCCACTTAGGCATCGCCACAGAAAAAGAAAAGAAGAAGATATGTGCTTAAGCTTTGCATATAACTTATCATCAAATCTATAAACGATTACTATAATTTAAATGGAAATACAAATACAGCACCTCTCACCTTAGTGTGTAAGACAGTGACCTGGTGATTGGTCAGCCTGCCTGCTCAGCCTACTGTCCAGATAGATTCACAAGTTTAAGACCACTACTCTTCCATCTTATCTTTATCTTGAAACTAAACTTGATCTGGACAGCCATTCAGATAGATGACATCTTCCTTTAGAGGTCTCTCCACTGTAAAACAGAACACATGGCCACACTGCTTATGGCCTTTACACTGGATAAAGGGGTGTTTTAACTTCCCACTGAGCTGCTTTCTTGGTAAACACCCACCTTGGTAATAGTGCCGGGGGCAGGGAGCAGCGGGGATGGGGTGGATTAAATTGGAAAAACAGTGCATGACAAAGGATACCACTTTCTTCCCCTGGAACCACTGCTCTCGTCAAACTAGAGCCCCTGCCCTGTGCTTTAAAGGTGGGGGTGGGGGGCTTAAGAGGAAGAGGAGAAGGAGGAAAATTTATTACATTAATGAAATGCCTCATAAAACTAGTTCTTTGTGCATAGTACAACAGTTAAATACATCATAATAAAAATTTTAAAAACCACAATGAATCATTGGAATCCAGCATAGTATAAAAATCTAGGAAGCATGTATCAACAGAGCACCACAAAAAATACAAACTACAAAGATAGAACAAACCAGCTAAAGCCATCTTCAAAATACGAAAGTAATAGATCAAAAATGCATGAAGTGCCTGCAACAATAAAGAAATCTTCTGCCTGGTGGTGCAAAGATAATTGTGCAAGGTGCCAGATGGGCTTCCCTGGGGAATGTTCCAAAGCAAGAGTGATGGCCACCAAGACTGCTCTCTCTGTCATACCCACTTGCCAAACTTTGGCTTTCCTAGATGACCTGAAGCCACAAGTGGGAGGAGGCATTCCATCAGGTGCTATGATTCTGAGCCTTGTAATTATTTATTGGTCAAGACTGAAACCTTTTGGGGACTGCATCTTGCTAAATCCCCCAAACAGTATGAATATAGGTCAGACTGCCTGGGAGAGTCTGGGAGCTGCAGTCTAGAAAAGTAGTATTTCCAAACTTTGGTCAAAACCTGTGTGTTGAAGTGGGCCTAGAAACCAATTGGAAACCTGCAAAGGACCACAATAATATTATTGTAATGTCTGGATCCCTGCTAAGACAGTCACAGCCATATTTTTCACTAGCTGAGGTTTCTGGCCAAGTTGAAAGGCAGGTGCACATAAAAGAGATTATGGGAGGTTACCAGAGCAAGATTATCTGTCTCTAAATAAGCCATAATAGTCTGAGGAAAGGAACTCCAAGCTAGAAGGGCTATTTGATCGTCTAATAGCAGTAAGGGATCCAGGAGCATCCCCAAGCTACAAACCTCATCTTGCAAAGAGAGTGCAATCTTCTCTAGCTCAGTATGAACCCAGGTCATCTGGTCTGAGTAACTGCCTACAAGTAAAACTTGCATTATGCCTGCATTCAACTTCAATTTGTCAGGCCTTGCCCAATCCCATTACTGTGTCTGGGCACTAGTCCAGCACCTGCATACCTTCCTCTATGAAGAGAAGAACTCAAAAAAGTTCCTGTTTTGGACTACAGCTCCCAGACCCCTCAGTCTGTGGCCACAGCAGCTAGAGGATTCTGTGAGTTTTAGTCTGGATCTGCACTGCAGAAATAATCCAGTTTGACACCATTTTAACTGCCATGGCTCAATGTTATGAAATTATGGGAATTGTGATAGCAGAACTCTCTGACAGAAGGCTAAATTTCTCATAAAACCACAGTCCCCAGAATTCCATAGCACTGAGCCATGGCAGTTAAAGTGTATAAAAATATCATTTCCACGCTGTAGGAGCATCAAAGCAGCTTGTCATAGATGTATGGACTGCACAATATTCGAACCCCACTGCTCTTGACCTCACTCAAAGACTTTGTGTATAGTTTGAACATCAAGGGGACCAGACAGAGCTTTTGCCTTTCTGTCATCACTGAGTAATCTCACCCAGCCTCCATATATCTCAGATAGGAGCAGAGTTTCTAATTCAGAATAGGGTGGGCCTACAAGGCTGGGCACCTCTCTTTCTCTCTCTCTCATTTTTTAATCAAACCTGGATGTACCAACCTGTGGCTTTTCTTTCTCTTTACAGATGTGAGGGACTAGTGAACCTACTTTATCTCCGAGACATTCTCATCACATACGTGGCCTTCCACCAAGGTGAGGAAAGTGCTGTACAGAACCTGCTTCCAGGAATCTTGTCTGATGGCATCAGTTCTGTGTCTGCCAGTTTCTCTGCTCTGTTCACCTCATTTTCTGACACTTTACAGCTCTGCCATTCATCATTTATATAGTGCTTTTAATTTGGCAAGTCCTTTTCAATCCAAACTGTTTGTCAAAGAAGTTTAGAGCATTTCCCAAGGAGGTTTCGGAACTGAACCAGCTTTATTTTCATGGGTAGCTGCTGAACATCCCTGCTGCTATCACTCATATTGTAGGACAGCCAGGCTTCTCAGAGTTGAAGCACTGAGGTGTTTTGATGAGCAGGGACCCTGGCATCAGCTGGCACCCCTCTCAGGCTTCTCTATTCTCTCTGAGCTTAGTAGCATTCCTCATAGTAGTGCTGTGTGTGAATGAGAGAGGGGGGGGGGATATTACCAGCAACAATATATTGTTGTGAGAGAGCCCTGATTTAACACAAAGTATTTAGGGATACTGTATCTTGGTCTTAAGTGGTAAATTACGACCTCTTAGCTCTTCATGAAGATGAAAATTGCTAGAAACAATTTGATTTGTTAAGATGGATCAATACTGCTACTTGAATTTTGGACTCTTCAAGGGGGCAAATATAAAGAGACTACCATGGTGAGTTGCCTGCACTTCAAAATCTACCACAACATCATGGATAATCACATTATTATTATTATTATTATTATTATTATTATTATTATTATTATTTCTTACCTGACTCTCCCCATGGATTGAGGTGGGGAACAGCAACAGACCAACAAATACACAACTTCAGTTAAAAACACAACATAAAAGAACAAACTAGGCACATATCTAAACAAGCCACATTTTAAACTTAATCAATTAATTTTTGAGTGACTTTTATTTATTTCAAATTATGTATTTTAATTTATCAGTGACTTCCCTGTTTTGTTTTTCTGCCACATGTTCTTGATAAATCACTGATAAATCCTAGATTTTCCTTGAAACATTTTAAAATGGCAATAAGCATTGATAGCTTTCAGGCCTCCCCTGTTATGTCTTTACAATGTACAGCACATGTTGGGGAATGGAAAACTACACTACTTTTGCCTGCCCTACTGCTGCAGCTCTGACAGCTAGGGCAGGGGGGCTATCAGAAGGAGGTTGGGATGAGCTATTAGATGTTGTTGTGTGCCTTCAAGCCACTTCTGAGTTATGGTGTGACCAAGGCAACTCTGTCACAAGAGTTTCTTGGCAGAATGTGTTCAGCAGGGTTTTGCCCTTGCCCTTCTCTAAGGCTGAGAGAGTGTGACTTGCCCAAGGTCACCCAATGAATTTCCATGGCTGAGCGGGAATTGAAATCTGGTCTTGCAGTGTCCTAGTCCAACACTCAAACCACTATTGCATGTTGGCTCTCTGATACACACACCCAAAATGGCAGATGTACACCATCCCTGGAGCCAGAGTCATTATTTTTACTTCAATGAAACCACTGAATGATTTTAAAAAAAAAAAGTAATCAGCAAGTTGGTTGTAAAAGCCATCTTCCACCTTCTATCCTGGTCATTGCAAATCTGCAGAGTTTAGGAAGTTAATTTTGTTCAGATTCCTATATGTCAGTCTAACTGGAGATAGATACATCTTTACTTGAGCACACAAGCCCACAGATCCAAGCATGTAATGGAAAAATCAAGTTGGCTTGTGCATGTCCAGACTGCCATTTTACATAGTGGCAAGGTTAATTTGATCTTTTAGGGGTGTAGTCCTGTGCATACTTAAATTAGCAGAAGCCAGTACAACCTACATCTAATTAGATATCTAGAGGAAATATTATGTAATAAATATACCAATGTGTTACAGGGTATTTATTATTCATTTTGCAGTGTGCTTTGAACCCAAATAATGAGCATTTGCTTTGCTTTTAAAGCAGAGAAGGCTAGGTTATTGCAATGGAAATAAATACACACAGCATATAGTCATTAGAGAAATCATTTGCAATGTGTAATTGTAGAGGTGTGCTCAGATAGCCATCCTTGAGTGAAAATACAGGGGTATATGATTACACAAGGCCCATAAAATGTTAGAGGAAATTATCTTACTTCTTGACTCTGTAACACTATCATTTTTCTAGCTGTTATGGTTCTACTTCTAACTAGGTCACCTAGATTTCAATTTTGTGCTTGCCATGCTTTGCCCAAATGGCTGAAATTTTGGTTCACACCTCTTGCACTACTTCTTTTCTGCTTCTCATTCTTTTGTCTTCACTGCAGACATTGGGTACTGCCATGGCATGAATGACTTTGCCAGTCGCTTTCTGGAGACCCTGGATAATGAGACCGAAGCCTTCTGGTGCTTTGTGGGATACATGCGACGTTCAGCATGGAGGTTCACAACCATGGGTGTGCGCCGCAAGACACGTGAGTGAGAAAAGGAGGGCTGAAGACAAATGCAACATTTATTGGACAGTGGCACTAGTTTAGAAGCACCAAGACCACATTTGATGCAAAAGTAATCTGCAGTCTTAAGCTTGGAAATTATTGATAGTAGTGACAGGATAATTCCACAAATTTTCAGTGAAAGGGAATTGTGGAAACCACCAACTGCCTGGTGCCTGTGATGTTATCCAGAGATATGTTGTCCAATTATCACAACATTTTTGTACCTTTCCAGTATATATACATTTGTATTTAAAAAAAAAAAAGAGTACGGGAAAGGGTGAACCTGTAAATGTTTAAGTATACATGTGTATATTTAAAAAATAAAATAAAGGTGAGTGGGCATCCTGCCTGGAACATAGGGGAAGAAGCAAAATTGGCACGTAACCTGCATTTCAACTTGTTAAAATGAACATCTCTCATGCAAATTGCAAAATGAGGAGAAAACTGCACTCATAATGAGGTTGGAAAACCCACTGTGGCTTCTTCTGAAATATTATTGCTGTCTTCTGTTAGGGAGCAAAAAAGAGATGAGAGTGGGCAGTTACTAAGCAACAGGATAGAAAAAGGGGGATTTTTAACTAATACATGTAGGTGCAATGTCTCCTGACTTCTATTGGCTGCACTGTACATATTAGGCTTTGGAAGATGAGATTATAGCTGTAGGAAAGGACTGTGCACTGTTAAATCTATAGTGCTAAGAAAAGGTAAATTCTTCAGCCTGTATAAATGATACAAAGAAGCCAAATGCATATAGATGTATAATTTAATTGAAACTTGGGAAAGTAACCTTTTGGACTACAATAGCCAGAATCTCCCAGCCAGAACAGACAGGAGGGTTCTGGGAGTTGTAGTCCAAAAAAGTAACATTTCCAAATTTTTGGTTTTTCAGGTTATGTGGTCATGTTCTAGAAGAGTTTATTCCTGATGTTTCACCAGCAACTGTGGCTGGCATCTTCAGAGAAGCCATCAATCTGCATTTCTCTGAAGATGCCAGCCACAGTTGCTGGCGAAACGTCAGGAACAAACTCTTCTAGGACATGGCCACATAGCCCAAAAAACCCACAAAAAACTATGGATGCCAGCCATGAAAGCCTTTGACTTCACAACATTTCCAAGCTTTGAACGTATTCAGCTTCTGATAATTATAAAGATGACAAATTGCAAGATGGACAAGGTGATCCACTGACTGACTCCTGCACGCCCTAATGATTTTTCTTTGGTCTTGGGGACATTTCAGCAAATGATTGTGTATGTCTAATTTTTCATCTGAACATTCATTTGGCTTCAAGGTGATCTGACCTTTTTTTGCCAATGTGGCACAGTAAGATCACACAGTCGGTTCTTTTGTCACCCACCATCACCCCCTCTTGCCCATTGTTGCTGCTCCTCCAAGAGAAAAGGGAGGAGATGACAGCAGGAAGAGAGGTGCTGGGAGGAGGCAGCAGGAGATCCACAAAGACCTCATTCTCTCCTGCTGTGTCCATGCAGAAATCTGCGAGGAAGTTCTGAGACATGTGGACCCAGAACTGTACAGCCACATAGAGAGTGTGTCCAAGGAAAAGCTGATCTTCTGCCTCAGGTAAAAATGAGTCTGCCCATCCAAGAAGGAAGAGGATATAGAAGTGATTTTGACCGGAATTTTAAAACATTGGGCATTAGCCTAACTCATTGCCCTTAATTTTGGATTTAATCCATTGACAGTGATCATTTTAGGGGGAAACATAATTATATTATTGCTTCAATCACTAATTCTGCACTAGTAACTATAATTAATTATAAACTGTAGCTGGTTTTAAGTATGTTTCAAAGAACATAATAGATAAAGAGGATCAAAAATGGTCAGCCCCTCTGCAAATATGCCCCAAAATTAAACAGATCAAAATAACATGATTTTTCCCTTATTACTCAACCTTAACATTGTTCTCATTTAAGCATTTAAACAACTTTTATAAGCAATGCTGAAAGCTTTGACAAATTAGAGATCATGAATTCATCTTTAATCATTTTCAAGCTCTTATCCTAACACAGCATTATTATCAATCACAAACTCGAACAGCTTTTCCCAACTTTGGGTCTTCAGATGTAGTTGACTCCAGTTCCCATCATCCCCAATCACTGGCAAGGCTTGCTTGGCATGATGGGAGCTGTAACTGAACAATAAATACCTGAGGATGCAAAGTTGGGGAAAGCTGCTTTTAGAGGCAACCACATTCTGCAGCAAAAAAGCTGAATTTTGTGACTTGTATAAATCAAATCATTCAAATTAAGCATATTTTTAACAATTTCTTATGCAAGATTACTCTGTACAGTCAGCATCAATATATCTTTTAGATATTAAGCCATACAGAAACCATACAAAAACCTTTGCTTTTCTTCTTGCAAATTTGACCTTCTGTATTTCCAAAGGTAGACTTTGGAACTAACCAGCTACGGTTTATAATTAATTCATTTTTCCAAGAAGAAAGGTAATCACATTACCTTACGGTTGTAACAAAGAAGGGTAACCTCACTCTTCTTGAGATGTCGCTTTAATATTCACTTGTATAGTTATGTTGCGGTGGGCTCACTAAATGGTGGCGAAGGAATATTTCAAGTGCTGACTGGCACTAGTGTCTCTTGTTCTGCTGAGTGTGTTAAAGTCACAATGAAGGGAGGACAGTGTGTTTTGCATCATAGGCCAGTGGCATTCAGGTGGTTTTTTTATCCCTTTGTGTTTAAACCCACATGTCTATTTATTATATGCTGCATATAAGTCTTTTCTGATTTGATGCATCCCAGTTGCTCACGATCCCAACTCCCACCAGTCTTATCCAGCATACCAAATGGTCAAGAATACTGGGAGTTGCAGTCCAGAACATTTAGGGCAGTGCTTTTTAAAGTGATGGTCTGTGGAGTGGTACCAGTCAGAGAGCCATCAATCTGCATAGAGATGCCAGGAAAAAATGAAGCAGTGGTCACTAGTGGACTCAGATATGGGGATGACTGTTTCCTAAATAGTTTGAAGTGTGCGGATTTTAAAAAGGATTCTCAGGCCTGTTACAGACAGCCAAAATAAAGCTGCTTCGAGTCACAGTGGAGGTATGGTGTTTCAATGATGCATGCGTCCTAAGAGTCCAGAAGTCACACCAAAGCC